>NC_046363.1:29458420-29635920 GCF_011125445.2 Fundulus heteroclitus
ACCCTCTTTACACCACTTCCCCCCCGTCCACATGTACTCATGTCATCGCTGCTCTGGGCTTGCCGTCTCTCCGCCCTGCTGCTGCGCCTGGGCTACCATTCACCCTGTTTCAATACAATCCCCCCCCCCCCCCCTCCTCCTCAGCAGATCTCCTCTCACTACAGCTGTGTGTCAGTTGTCAGCCTGTTGGAATCCACCTACAGATGAAGCTGAAACACAGAGGGTCTGCAGGGAGGAAAGTCTGGCCTCTCTCTCTCTCTATCCCAGCTGTCTCTCCCTCCGAGACCTCCGCTTATTCCAACGTTTCTTTTTCCTCCCTCTTTTTGCACCACTGGAAGTCTTTGTCAAACCTTTTTTTAAAGCTAAGCATGCACATTAGCGACCTTCATGATAACCTTGAGCAAAAGTACCACATTTTTATAGTGTAAACTAGGGCTGGGCGATGTGGCTTACAAATAAAATCTCAGATTTTATTATACTAAATTCGATTAACCGATTCCCCCCCCCCCCCTCTTTTTCGTTTCATAAAAGAGATAAGAAATTGTTTTAAAAACTTGTTTTTTATGTCAAGCATATTATCTGGGAGTTGACCTGAATTCAAACTTCAACTAAATACAAGCTGTGAAACAGGCTTGTCAAACAAGATGGCGGCCCTGCCATCGTAAACAATAAAAATGTAAGAAAATGTTTGCTGCAAGTGGCGTTACACAATGAGCCAAGAACAGGCTTCGCTTCATTTGTGTAAATTCAAAGTAACTGCCTCATATTATGGTAAAAAAAATTTTTTACTTTTATACTTTACAGTATTTTGACAATATTTTCCTAAACATATATTCATCGTTACGTGCTGTTCTCTTCATGGAAGCCCGATGAGTGAATTGGCAAAATAAAAAACAGATTTTCCAAAAATTAAATCTTAAAAAGTTGTGGATTTAAATTAATCGATTAAACCGATTTATCGCCCAGCCCTAAGTGTTAGAATGGTCCAATCAAAGCCCAGACCTAGTTTAAACACAGACGGTTACAAATCTGAAAGTGTGTAACATTAAGGGAGAGAGCTACACATTTAACTCCTCCTTGCCAGTAGGTGGTGCTCACGTTCACTTCTGTTTGGCAGCCGGTTGCCAGGGAGACATTTTTACTCCCCTCAGGTTGCTGGATGCTAGAAACACAAAGTGAAACTGATGGCATCATTTAATGCCTTATTAATTTGGTTACTAACTTTTCAACCATTTTAAGGCACTCATAGAGCATTTCAATTTCAATCCCAGAAGGTCAGTTGCTTCCATGATGAGAACAAAAAGCAACCAGCTTTAGCTATTTTCCAGTATCGGTGTCTAAGAAAACTGTATTGTTTATCAGTTGTACAAACATGGGACTGCATGCAGTCTTTTACTCTGTTGTGTATCTGGTTTATTAAAGTTGTGAGAGAGTAAGACTTTCAGCAGATAACGGGAAGGCTGATTAGAGTGCAGCCTTCTGAGGTTCGAATCTCTGTCAAGAAATTGTGGGCAGCATTTTAGAAATCTTGGCGTTCAGGTGAGAATACACATGGAGAATGTTGTTTTAATGATTTCCACCCAAATGGGTAATAAAAGATGTTGAAGACAGTTCAAAATGTGAACTCTCTAATCATTTTTGTTTTTAAAAAAGCAACTTTGTTCTGACATAAATAATTGATATAGCTCTTCAAGAGAAATCAGAGTTGGTTAAAACTGGTGTTGGCAGTTCAAAACAGAAAACTCTGGTTGGTGCTTCTGTGCTTTTTTTTTTTTTTTTGGTTTTTTTTTTGCTGTTCCCCTTCTTGTAAACTAACACTCTGTCAAGATGATTTTAGTTACTTAGTCGTTTAAGCTACTCTGGTAGTGAGTCTGCATCAGGCTGTGTTTTAGATAAATCTCAGGTCTCTCTATAGTTAGTTACCAATATTTGTGACATGTCAGAATTACCTTAATTTAGATTGTGCCCCACACCAGAGGAAAAAACCCAGATCTTCAAAAATGGATCTGAGCCCAGGAGATTGTATTATGTACACCCTGAAGCTGGGCTATTCTTAATGTACAAGAATCTGAGGCATATGTTTGCATATTGATTTATTTTTTACCCTGTTACCCTTGTTCTTTCTTGTTCTTGTTTGGTGCATGTATTTTAAAAACAAATCTGTAAATGCTGCATAGAGTCAGCCTGTAATAACCAAGCCTGAACTAATGCTCCACTTTTATACTGGAGGCTTAAAGCTGATCATAATTTTGTGAAAGCCCCATTGTACTGTTGTTTGAACTCTTTAGGATGTATCAACAAGCAGTTTAACAAAATTAGTCTCCACCCAGATCAAAACGTGCCATTGAATCGTTGAATCAACACCTCTAAAATTTGTTTTTAGCACAAAGTCGTCATTGATGCCTTCGTGAATGGAGGATGTATTGCTGTATTTTTCTACTGTAATGCTCTAAACTAATAGTTTAATTGGTACCGACACTGTTTGTATTTACACGAAAGAGCCTATACTGTGCTCATTTATGACTTTTACTAGAATAGAGTACTATATGTAAAAAATTCATGATTTGCTGTATATTCCTGCAGCCCCTCACAGGCCTCACTGTGTGCAATGCTCAGCTTGAACTCAGATTCCCTTTGGAGGGGCTAGGTCTGCTCTGATTGGTCACATGGTGCACTGCAGGTAGCTGCTGATTTAGTCCCCCTTTCCTTTCATTGTTTTTTTTGTGTGGATTTTCAAGTTGTGTACTGGAAAAAGGTTGTTGAATGATGCTTTTGTAAAATATTTTTGCATTCTTTGCATGACCGATCCAATGAATTACGAGCTGTTTCGGCTTCCCGGGGGAAAAAAAGACATTATCAGTAACTGCTGCCCTGATACAGTAATAATCAACAAAACTCATTTCATAGAAGTTCTTCAACAATTTTCAGATTTTCTCTGGTATCTAAGTCGACGTGGCAACATTTGTTTGTGTCTGTCTTGAAGCTTTATTTCTAGTTTGTGATTCCTCGTTCTCTTGCAGCCATGCGTCTTGCAGTCTACAGGGAAGAGAAGATAAGAAACCAAAGGTTTCAAGCAATTTAAGAGCAGTGTCCGATGTGAAAGACAATGATTTGTTTTTCTGTTTACTATTGCGGTTGGTTTCGTTCAAGACTTGCATGCACCAAGAGCTGTCGCTTGATTCTTTCCTCTCCTATTGCTTCATCTGTTTGGTATTCATTGCGAACACGGATCCATAACCAGGTGCTCCAAAAATGCCCCGTCCTATTAGGATGAAGTAGGTTGGAAAATAAGTTGGAGAAATGATTGGCGTTTCAAACACAGGATGAATAAAATTCCCTGTGAATAAACAGGGGATGGCTTAATTATACCTCCCTCATTTACAAAGCTGTTTGCACCCTTTTTTTTTTTTTAAAGGCAGGAAAATATTATTGTACCACTGTGTTGCGGTGCCAGAGAGAAAAACAAATTAGTGTGTGAAACTGCTTTTTGTTATTTGGCTTTGTGCTCGCTCCTGAGGGGTTGGCCCGTTGCTCTGCTTGAAAAACGTGGAGAAACAACTGACTGCGAGGCACGCGGCGTGCTTTGGAATAAGAGGATATGATCGAGAGAGTTGAGTTATTAACGGTGATGGCGAGCCAGTGAGATCAGCCGCCTCAGGCTAGAGCTGTGTGTGTGTGTGTGTGCGCATGTGTGTGGAAATTAAAGTTCGAAAAGCCTTGTGATTTGCTTGTGTTTGGTGCAGTTTAAACTGTTGGACCTGTCTCTAAATTTCCTGTTTTCTCTCTGACAGGTGCGCCGGTGGCTGTCAGCGTGTCTCCGGACATGTAATCAGGTTCGCTCCTGCTGTCATGGCCTCCACTACCGCGCAGCTCCTTCCTGTCACAGTGATCACGGTTCTGGCAGTGCTGGTATCATCCGAGGATCATAAGTGGCACTTTGATCCAAGTAAGACATCTTACAGACGCATTTCAAAGAGCTCGTCACTCTGCACATCTCAAGCTTGTTTTTATTTTCTACACAGCCAGACCCGATTGTACCTTTAAATATTCACCATCCTCCTCACTGCCTCACATTTCACGAGAGCATCCAAACGTCTGTTTGCCAGACCCCTCCGACATCCTCCCCAAATGCTCTCTGATCCGTGAGGCTTTCTCTCCATTCACTATCAACAGGCTATCCTGTGTCCTCTCCCTGTCTGCCAGCCAGTCGTCTGTAATAAGAGACTGAGATACGCAGTAACCCCCATCCGCCACCTCCACATACACTCCCGACCCGTCAAGATCGCTAATGCACAGGCACTTCATGAAAGTGTCAGTCAAAGTGTCGGGGAAGGAAGCATCAGAGGGGTTGGTGAATGTGAGCCAACCAGGTGTAACCGGAGACTGTTTGCACTGCAGACAACCTTCTCACCGCAGAAGCTAGAACTATTAATCAGAGTAAAGCCCAAAGTGGCAATCTGATTTAAAGAATAGAAAGGATGACTGCAGCATTGAAATATGCTATATATTTTGGATGACATAAAAAAAAGCTAATATTGTCTTTATTGGAAACTGTAACTTTTCAGAAAATGGCTCAAACCCTTCGTCTTTAAATTTAAATGTTATAGTTTTCCAAATGGTCAACTTGAAGATCATCAGATTCCAGTCACCAGCAGATTTATTGCCGCATATCTGAGTCTGATACATAGTCTTAAGGCAAAATATAGAATAATCACCAACTAAACCTGGTATTAGTTTTCCAGTAAATATTATTTTGTAAATATTCTGTAATACTTCCATGTATTTCTGCTCTTTATATATTAACACACTAGTATAACAAGCTAAAATAAGCTGGTATCTGGACTATCTGCTTTGGCATCTGGCCTGCAGTCTGCTGCTTAACAGACATATGTTTTTTTATCTTTTCAGCTGCTGTTTTAAAAGAATGTAACCTTAAAGATATTGAGAGGTGCACCATGACTTTCCCTGTTGTGTTTTGCAGAATAGAGTATATTAAAAGTGCCACATTTGTCTTCGTTATAAGCAATGGAAAAGCGCAGCAAACTTCGTTCAGCCAGCTAGCCGGCAGTGAGCAGCGACAAGTAAAGGGAAGGCACTTATGTGTTACTGTAAGTTCCTTACTGCCGAGAAAACTCCTTTTTAATGCATAGATATGTGATATTGACCATTGCCTTATATTGAATGTTTCCATGAAATACTTAGAGGTAAAAAAGGGTTATTGTAGAATAAAAATGCTCTAATTGCGTATTTAGATTCTGTGTGAGGTAAACGTCTAAGGAGGATGAGCATAAAGGCTCTCTGTGGATGTCTGCAGTAGAGTTGAACCTTTGAAAGAGTTGAAAGCTCCTTTAAAAATACTGTGCTCTATTGCTGCATTTAATTTAGGGCACTTTAAAGCCTTCAGCTTGGTTCTTAAACGTACCTTTCTATAACAATATGACAAAAATAGTTGACTTCACTTAAAATGTAGCACAAAACAGTCATCTAACCAATCAATAGAGTTGTGTTTTATCATAAAATCCTAAAATCCAATCAGCTCAGCCTTTTCTTTCCACCCAGACTGCCAGACTAGTTGCATTTATGTTGGAAAAGACTGCCCAAGCTGAATCTTTTGGTGTCCTTCTCCTTGTTAGCAGGCTGAGAGGTTTACGTCTGAAGAGCCACTCCCAGCATTGTTACGTTTCATCTCCATGTATCACAGGATAGCATTGATATCCTGTCACTTTTCCTTTTCTTGACTAACATTCTGCCTCTTATGTGTTTTCTTAGTTTTATTTGTACTGCTTGCTTCTCTCTGCAGTCATTGTGCTGAGGTGCAAAAGTTTGCAACGGTATAAAAGCAGCACTGTTGTTGTTTTGATCCCCCCCCCCTGCATAATTAAGAGACGCTCTGATAAGATTGTTTTGGTTGATTTCCAATCAGTGATTTTAAAGAAGCTGAAATGGTGACACTGATTTGAGCTCGTCCTGATTCATCTTTAACAACTTTTTAAACAACAGCAAAAATTATTTTAGAACTTTCTTGATAAATTGAAATTGAACTGTCTTAATGATTATTCTCAAAGGTAGCCCAAAGTTACAGAACTGTCTCCCCCTGGTTCACTGAAAGTCTATAAAACTTACAAATACGTTAGACATCCTCCTGGTTATAGTGATGAACAGGCATCTGTATAAATTAAACACAGCAAATTAATTCAAGTACAATTTACTTCGTTATAAAATACAGTATGGCTCACTTGGTTTCATATTTTTTGCACATTTTATCACAGCACCCCCCCCCCCCCCCAACAAATAAACAAAACAGCTCATTGTGAAACAAACGACAGTGGGGAACAACTTAATATGTGAGAGGAAAACCCTCTGATTTACAGTTAGATGTGTTCAGTTGTTAATTAATTCAGTCATCTATTGAAGCCTTACTGCGACCGATCATTAATTATTTAGATCAGAACCAGAGGAGACGTCACATCTTGTAAGTGTGGGAGAGAGAAATCTGTGTTAAAAAACAGGATTTCACTGTTATTTTAAAACAAAGGTAACGTGACTCAGGGTCAAAATCAGCAGTTTTTGATGACAAGATTCAAAGCAATACAATTGTTGCTTTTTTTAAAAACAAAACTTTATTTCTTAACTAACACATTTAATTGTAAGTATGAAAATTTCTCTGTCATGATTCCAGGTGAGATGGTTCTCTGTGACTTGATCCTACCTATTGGAGGATCACCCCGCGTCGTCGGCATTTATTTATGTGAGAATCTGTCACAGAGTATGCACCTCCGGGTGTTTTTTTTTTTTTTTTTTTTTTTTGTGAAAAATTATTCAACAAATGGCCCTGACTTGCACAAGGGTCCATGCCTTCTAGTCAATGGTGACACCTGATTTATCTTGCGATGAGTCTTGATGGCTGGCCCTTCTCCAAGCCATCTGGCTTTGTAGAGCAATCTTTTTTTTTTTTCTTCTTATGAATGGAACAGTAGAGGTTTTTCTTTTATGGGGAATATGTGGAAAAATCTGGTCTGGACTTATTCATTAGTTGCTGTTTACACATGAAGTTCACAGCGGGTGACTTTCTGCTGGAGATGCAATTTCACAGCTGGAAAAGCAGTACACAGGTCAGCAGAAAAAGGAAAGTAAGGCAGCATATTCTACCATCTTGCTCTGCGTCTTGCACACTCAAGCATTATAATATCCCCAACGAGATATATTATTAGAATGCACAACAAATTAATTCATCAGAGCAATTTACACAGTTGCAGTTGAAGGCCATGTACAGTGTTGTCCACAGGGATGATTTGGGAAATGAAATGCCTCATTAACACACAGACTCGCCCTGCGACGTGCCACTGATTTTCCTTGACAGCTCAAAGAGTGTAAAGCAAATGCTGCTGACATTTGCTTGAGCATTTTGTCAGTTTCCTTTTTAAAACCATATCAGTGATGAGTTTAGGTTTCATTTACTGATTACTTTGGCTTCAGAATAGACAAAAAGAGGTTATAATTAAAGATATTTGTAAAAACATACCAAACTGCTCAGGGCATAAGATTCAAGCAGTATAATAACCATGCTCAGAAATACCCTTGTTTCACTTTAAGTATTAAAACAAATTTTTTTTATGAATTAGTAAAAGGTATAACATGAATTTGTTGTTACTGTTTAAAAAAACAAATACAGCTAAAAAGCAATTCATTAGTCATGAAGAAATGCTCAATAATACAGTAATTACTCTCATGTTATATTATGCTGATGCTTCATCTTCACTGATAAAGATTCAACTCATTTGGCCATGCTGAAAGCTGAAACTTGCTCCATTAGGGAAGGGTCTGACCTACAGTACTTTTTTAAAATAACAAGTTATTATATTATTAAAATAATTAGTTATTATACTGTCAATAGAACACTAAACTTTTGTTCCCAGATGTTGCTGATACAACAGCAAGTAACTTACTCTGTCCTGCACCACGCTGTACAATTTTAACCTTTCTTTCAAATATACATGCACTATAAATAATTTGTGCACAAAATTAGCAACACACATGCTTTTTAAAGATGACAGGACTTGATCATTCAGGAACTGCACTTATCTTTGTTACGCTTTAGAGATGTATAAAACATTCCTTTATAATCATACACAAACCACAAAATGGTGAGCAGTTTAAAGCTTCAGGAGGCAACATTTGTAAAAATGTATATTTTACATTTGTTTTACTTACACTGTGCCCTTACATTATAACAAGAGACAGATAATCTGTGGGGGGGGGGGGGGGGGAAATTAGCTCCTCTCAGTGGTCTTACTGCCATTTGCAGAAATACACCGCTCCCGGTCAGAAACAACCAATTAGAGCCAGGAGGAGTATATTAGCACTGTCTGACGCTCGTAGGCGCTGCTCACACCCCTCCCCCGCACAGAGCATACTGTCATTCAAGCTCTAGATTGCTGGTGTGCTGCAGCTGTGCTACTGGTGTAGAAACAGCATAACGTTACAGGAAAACCGACAATTTGTTGAGTGGCACTTGCTCAGAAAACAAAAACGAGTAAACAGAAGGTCAATGACAAAGCAAGGTAAAAAGAAAGAATTAGACTGAGCCTGAAATAATAAACTGAGGGTAAACATCGGAGCTCCACAGCAGGAAGGAGGAGCAGCTTTAGCGCAGAGGGAGGGCTGTAGCGCAGCTGAGTGCAAAGGGGAGGGACCTGTAAGGAATGCTTGTTCAAATTTTCAGACTGAGTCCACGGTTTTCACAGAGCTCCCTACTGCAGCTTTAAAGTGATATTAGGAGCCTAAAGGCCACAAATATTGCTGATATGAGTTGTCTCTCCCAAAAACTCAAATATCACTGAAATACGATGAGATGGCACAGATAACTGAATGCTGGTTTTGAATAGGTTGTTTAAAAAATACCGCATAGAACAGTTGTGTAAAACATTTCTGGGCCACTCAAGTGGTTTGCTAGAGTTTAATTTAACTGAGGTGTGATTTTTTTTGAGGAGCATCCAATGCCAGTCATGTTTCTCCTTTAAGAAGTTAATGTTGGCTTGTTAAATAACGGTTTTATTTACCCTGGAAACAAGCTTGCAGCAAGCTATTTATTTTTGCAGACAGACGTACTAAGTTTGTAAAGCAGAATGAGGGGTGATCGCAGTCAAGCAATTACCATGTTTGTTTTTTGCTCATCACTTTTCAGTCAGAGGGAAATTTTTGAGGGAAATTCCTTTCCTTCAGCTGTGGTAATCATAAACTGCAGGAATGGTATCAGGTTCAGTCTCATTGGTTGTGAAACCTTTTACTTCAACTGTGATATACCTTGAAAGCATGCCTATTGAATATAGTGGTATTAGGGTACAGGTTTGCACTAACTAGCACATAAACGGTGACTGAAAGAAAGTTAACACTCTCAACATAAGTGTAATTAAATTAATTCTGTAGGTTTTACATGTAGCAAGTTTGAATTACTGGCTTAGATGTGTCAGTATCATAATATTCATCAAATAAAAGCTGTCGCGAATCCGATACATTTTATCTCCCAGAAAGAGCTGAACTGAAATTGCTAATGTGAGCTAAAAGATTTATTGCATGGGTCAAACTTGTAGGTGATCTCAGAAGTGAGAAGACTGCAGATTGTCGGCTGTAGACTCGGTGTGGTGAAATGATGATGATGATGATGTAATGAAATGGGCACCTGCCCCCAGGGTGTGGATGAACTGTGGGAGCTCCCCTGTCACTCGCTGGGGTTTTAGGGGTTTGTCATGGAGCCCAACATTCCTGTTCTGTGACTCAGTGACAAAGTGAGTTAGATGCCTTGCTCACACCCTCCATGTCACTGCAGTTACCCCCACCCCATCCACTTTATGACCCCCCCCCCCCTCACCTCCTCCCTATGATGACTTCAGAGCAGATAGCTGGCTGTTTTGGTAATCCCTGCCTGGTACCATGCTATCTGGATCGTTTGATAAAGCTGCCACTTGGAACGGAGTCAGGGCAGACATTTGAGACCCGTCTGTGTATTTTCTTTCCTTTTCCCCCTTCAGTTTCTTTCTCTTCCTACAAATCTCAGAGCGCTGGTAACCGGAGCTGTGCAGGAGAGCTGGAGCCCCAAGGTAGTAGCTTTGTGTGGAGCAGAGATAGTAGGGCGGAAAAAAAAATACAACAAAAAATATAGGAGACAGGAAGGGTGTAATCTGAGACATCTTTCCTGTCTCCAAAGGGGGCATAAAACTTCCTGGCTTGCTCATACATAAAGTTAAGTTATGGAAACTGAAGATGCTCCCGTCAGAATTTTGTGGCTGACTTCTATTTTTCATAAAGCACGACACGGCAAAATCGATTTTAGCAGATAAAAATTTCTCGTCAAGAACAAGAATAAGGTATAGGAGAGTAATTTAAAAATATTCTTTGTCTTACTGCTGTGAATAGCTCCCGACTATTTGTGTTAGATTTTAACCAAAAAAACACACTGCTGCTCATAACCTTTGACTCCCAACCCTGATTCCTGGTAAAAGGCTAAAGGCTTATTGTTGAATAGTTTTCCCCTAAAACTTTGCTTTGCTGACTCTGTGGAAGTTTTTAAAAAGCAGATGAAATCCGTTTTGTTTCACCAGGCTTTTATGTAATCTTTTTTTATTGTGCTTATTTAAACTTGTTTGTTTTATGAAACTTTGTCTATGAAAGGCACAACTTACTAATGATCTGTATTAGGAACAGAGATGATGTCATCCAGTTGGGTGAGAGAAAGCAGTTTATCTGTTTTTTACTATTATTATAAAATGGATAAAATGGTTCCTGAGTTCTTTTATGTTTAACGGGGCTAGCATTACTAAGACAGAATATAAATCTTTATTTATGTCTTGCCAAAGGTTCTCAGGAGATCAAAAGTATACACTACAGCAGCTTTGCTGTTGTCTGTTCAGCCTTTCTATTACTTGCTGAAAGTCTTGCTCTCTCTTGTTCTCTCACAACCCGAGTGACCTGCAAATTTTCCTTTTTAAAAAGCTTATTACTTTTCTTTGCTTAGTCTGACTTTATTCTAAACACTTCACTGATACTGAAAATATAAATATTAAATCATCTTCTCTCTATAATGGCATCCACACTGAAGAGTGTCAGTTTGGCGTGGTAGAACGTAGTACGGCGCATTCTTCGATCAGAAAAAGATACGATTTCTGATCGGGTTTACCTGCTCTGGTCGCATCGAGCTGAAGTCTTGGTAAACCTCTAATAAAACCTTATGTTTAGTTTTTTTAGTTTTTACTTCTGCAACTATAGTTTTCACAAGGCATCCAACTATTCCTATGCTTTTTTTAAAAATATGTTATATTTAACATTATTTGAGTTTAAGTTGAAGCTTTAAATGTGTTTTAGTCCTGTTTACAGTATATTTTTTAGTTGATGTGGCACAGTTAAACAAAATCAAAAAAATTTCAATCCTTGTACATTATTGTTTATTCTTTAAAGCTAATTTTTAAACTCCAACTCTGTGATGTAACAACTTCCATCTAAATTAAGTACAGGAAACCTGCGGCTATTTTAACGCTCTGATCTCCACTGGTTAAAAATATTGCACAGAAATTGGGATTAGACTGTGCCTTGTGTCTGAAAGCAGGGAGAGCAACGTTTGCAGGACTATCAAATGTTGAACCTACGCCCAACACTCACAATTGCAGCTACAATCTGCTCTGAGTTTTGTTGCTGAAAGGTATTACCAAAGTAAAAGAGATTTTTATGGGTTGTGACTTAATTTAACGTTGGAACCCTTTAACACTGCAGCAGTTATGGGAATTAAATGTCAACCACGTTTTTAATGTATTTGGCTAAAGTGCGGCTGTGTTCTGAGAGATTCTGTAAGAAACGACAGCTAAAGGAGCAATTTTCCCTGCACTCGTTGCCTGTTTTGGCTACGAAGCATCAAGCCCGGATGTTTTCCCAGGGATGACATAACGGCGTAATGCTCCGTGACCAATGATGGCCTCTGACAACTCCAGTGAAAATATTGAGTTTCTTCTGGACAGATGAGAGTTGTGCTCATATCTTTATCCTGTGTCTGTCTTCTCTGCTTCCCTCAATCCTTTCCCTTCCAGCTCAGTGTCGATATGCCCTGGGGATGGAGGATGGCACCATCCCAGACTCTGACATCACCGCCTCCAGCGCCTGGTCAGACTCCACGGAGGCCAAACATGGAAGGTGGGAAAAAGTTTTCAGCATGTGTGTGTGTGTGTGTGGAGGGTCGACATTACAGATAAAATTACCGTTATTGGGTGGGTAATTTTCCATTTACTCAAAGGTTTTTGTCTAAAAGCTGTAACAATTCAGATAACAAGGCTGAAACTTTTAACAGCCTTAACAAGCTGCAAAGACACGCATCCGATGTTGCAATTCACAGTTTCACCATCTGCTTGGCCATGAAACACACGTTTTGTTGTTAAGATCAGTTCACGAGGGTAGACCAGGTTGCAGAATGCCTGCTGCAGTGAATTATGGGACCACCCAGACTGCACACAGCGATTAAACACCGGTGTAACGGTACATGTATTTTTCCTGAACCATCACGGTGCAGACGGTGCGTGTACCAGCAGTTAAACGAGAAATATGGTGGTCACAGGTGATCGCCTCTTTCAGTCAGACAACTACGCAGACAGATTTTTTATTTTTTTTTAGATTAGGTTAAGCTACTATCTAAAGCACTCCACACCAAACTAATGCAAGATTAGCTGGTAATAAAGACACACAGGTGGTTGACTTGCCTGGTTGTAATTCTAAATCAAATTTAGAGTGATAGTGGTTGTATCTCAAGCCCAATGTTCATTATATCTTTTTGTTGAACATAATGTAGTGTGTAATGTAGTGAACGTTGGAGATAGGCACCAGCACCCCCGCGACCCCATGAGGGATAAAGCGGTTTAGAAAATGGATGGATGGATGGATGGATGGATAATGTACTTTCAGCTTTATTTGCTTAAAACTGGGTAAAAAAATTTAAACATGAATCATTCAAAGTTTTGGGATGTTTGGATTCAGCTAACCATAGCTGAACTAACAGTGTGTGATATTTAAGGCAATGTATGTCCTTTATTTAAGATGGGTTATTTATTTTTGCCATTCTGGGTAACATAGACTGAAATCAATACGGAGCTGAAGCTCGCTATGATCCAATATAATAGATGACAGGAAAATTTTTACAATTAGATTTTTACAAAGATTTTATGAGAGAGTTCTCACATTTGTAATTTGGAGGACAAATGATCAGAGCAGATCCAGGGATGTGTTTTGTTCTGGCACACAGAGCCGGAGGTTCTTTTAATTTGGTCTACTTTCCCCCTTTTTAAAAGCCTGCCTTTGAAAGAGCTCTTTATAAAGAACATATAATCACTACTTTGAATAGCTGCACTGGCTGAGACTTGATAGGGTGGATTAAATGCTTCGGTACCAGTTCCCTGAATCTGGACTGCTACCCGCGTCTAATTTGTGCTGGAATTCACTTTCAGGTCAGATTAAAACTGTTTTTCGATCTAAGTAAACAGCTTCATTAAAAACCATAAGAACAATCATTAAACATTAACCTCTGGACTTACTCTTTACTTAAAGAAAAAAAAAAACTGCCTTTAACTTTCTGCCTCTACAATATGCTGTGTGCATAATTGTTTTGGTATTAATGTTGTTTTCTATGATTGTTATTAACAATATCACTAACAAAAGTGCACAGTTGCTTGTTTTAGTTTTCAATTATGTTAATGTGAAAGCCTATTCATATTCAGTATTTTTAGTAATGAGAGGGTTGTTACCTGCTTATTAGGTTGAGCTTCAACTCTCAGGCTACAGCACTGCGTTAGTAAGATTAGGGAAAATAACTGTTTTAGTTTTTTTCCTAGTCTGAGTGAAATCTTAAAAATTACATAAAGCTCAACTGTAACTGCTAATTATAATTTAATTACAATGATGTTACCAGCTAAGATTCAAACATGTTACTGTGAATAGATGATCAGATCGCACTGTAAAATATTAGTGTCCATATTCCAGATTAGACCAATTTTTTTATAGGGAAATTTACATTTGGGTACTTATTTTGTTTCAGAGTCTGGCAGGATAAATGTAAATACATTTTACCCAAATAGATGCATGCATTCATGCAAGCACCTGCATCGCATGGACAAGTCCCCCAACATTCAGGCTGCACACACAAAGTCAGATTTATTATTTTTGAGAAACACTGTAATTTTGCGCATCAACAAGGTATCTTCGAAATGTCTGCACCACCTTGAATAAAATATTTCTTATGACAGTTTTACTGTGCTGATGTGACTTTTAGTTTCCTGTCAGACGCCAGCAGCTGAAAAGATGAGAGAAGAAAACAGCAGCAGCAATTATCGGTCTGAGCTAGCTTTCAATGGCAGGGATCAGATTTATTCGATGCTGAAGTAAGAGATGATTGTGGCTAATAATCTTAAAAGCCCACCATATGATACATCAGTTTGTATCTATGGTTCACTAAGTTACTGTACCATGTTTAAAGTAATTACACCCCCTGTACGTTGCATAGAAACCATGTACATGTTCACTGGTGTTGGTTCTCATTTACCTCAAGAGAGAAACTAATTTTATGTTCTCATGATCACACTAACCGGCCACTGATTTATGGGGCTGTACGATTTTGCCAAAAATCAAAACACGATATATTTCAATCATAATTGCGATTATGATTTAATTTAGATTTTTCTCTGCATTAACCACAAGCAACAACAATGGCCTTTAGATAAAGATGTTTGTAAACAAGCACTATTTAAAACAAGAAATGTAAATGTTTTGATTTATGAAAATATTATTATTCAAGAGAATAGGTTTTAACTGAGTTGGACATCAATCCTTGTTGAACATAAAGTGTAACCAACAAACAAGGCTATGTATTAAACTCTTTGTCTGGTACTTAATGCTCTGGTGATATTCCTGAAAGTTTATGGTAAAAATTATGATTATATAAACTCTAAAACAAGTAATAAAATTAGATTATTTCACTGCTACAACTCACTTCCCCTCCATGTGGAGGCAAACACACTTTAAACATATTAATGACAGCTAAAGGACGCGTCAGATGCATTAATTGGTACATAGCCAAAAATTGCATACCTCTGTGATTTGGAAATTGCATTTTTTATAATTGTGATTATATTGCAAATTCAATTAGTTGTCCAGCCGTACTGCATTAGGTACGACATACTAATAGCAAGTTGGACCCTCCTTTATGTTCAGAACTGCTCTAATTCTTCATACTATTGATTCAAAAAGGTCGTCTCAAACTTTCCTCTGAGAAAAGTTTTGGTTCATATTGACTTGGTGGCATCACACAAATATGGCTGATTTGTCAACTGCTCATCCGTGATGTGAATCTCCCGCTTCCCCACATCCTAAAGCGGCTCGATAGGGATGAGATCCAGTGACTATTGGGGCCCTTCTTTTAGGGAACAAATTGTGATATTCAAGAAACCAGTTTGAGATAATCTGAGTTTTGCAATGTGGTGCTGGAAGTAGGGATCAAAAGATGGATACACTGCGGTCATAAAGGGAAGGAGTTGGTTGACAAACATTGCTGGGCTGTGGTGTGTTGGACGCTCAGCTAGAACTAAGGGACATGAAGTATGCCTAAAAAAATATCTGCCATCATTATTCCTCCACCCTGAACTGCTATAGATGATGGATACATTCACGTTTTCATGTTGTTTACACCAAATTCTGACCATACCTGAACGTCGCAGCTGAAATCCAGATTTCTTTGGACCAGACACTGTTTTTATGATAATGTATTGAGCCTGTGGGAATTGTAGCCTCAGATTCCTGTTTTTAGCTGACATGAGAGGCACCCGGTGCGATCCTTTGCTGCTATAGACCATCTGCCTAAACATCGTTGTTTGAGCTAGTGTTGCCTTTCTATTGTTTCAAGAATCAAGAACCTTTATTGTCCTTATGTGTTACCATTATGACATTTTGGTTGGGGCAGACACCGTCTCAGAATGCACATAACATGCCGCCAAAACAATAATAATAATAATCATCTTTATTTTCATTGCAACATACATTCCAATGAAATTTGTTCTCTGCATTTAACCCATTCCCTTGGGGAGCTGTGGACTGCCTCTGTGCGCCGCCCCGGCAAATAATCTTTCAAAAAAAAATTATTTAATTTTTTTTTAACAAACAGTTGACTGCACTGCCCAACAACATCACTCCTTGAGTGGCTCAAGCGTGCATGCGGTCCTAAGAAGCTAATGGACTCATTTCCAGGTCAAAAAGACAGCAGTCTACATCACTGTGTATTGAATTTAGTTACAGAATTGTACAATTTGCATGGATGTCTAACCAGACAGTCCTTGAGAGACTGAAGTGTGCAAATACACATTTGCAAGTGAGAGACGGTATAAATGGTTTTCAGCAGATCAGAAACCTGTGTAACCAGTAGTCTGTTTGTAACGTAACAGATTACGAAATTTGTGCGATGGCCCTTACAGCTTTGGGAAAGAATCTGTTTTTTAGCCTGTTATTTTTTTTATTTAATGTTCCTGAATCGTATCCCTGATGGAAGTGGGACAAACAGTGCATTACCTAGGTGGGTGGGCTCTGTGACAACCCCTCTGGCCCTTTTCTGGACTCGTGCAGCATAAACCGTGACGAGGTCCCGTAAACGGCATTCAGCAATCCCCTGTGCTGTCCTCACCACCCGTGCCAAATCCTCCCTCTGCTGCACGGCGCAGCTCCCAAACCACACCGTCATGCTGAGACAGACGTTTTGAACGAGTCTGACATTAACAAAGACATCTTTTACATCGCCTGCTCAGTGGATGTTTTGTCTTTTTTTTAGACAATTCTCTATAATCAGAGACATCAGCAGTTTCTGAAATACTCAGACTAGATTGTCTGGCACCAACAACCATAGCCTCGAAAAGAGAAGCATCCTATTCAGATAAAACAGAAAATCAAAAGCTTCGCCTTGGTGCTTCTCTGTGTCTTCACATTCTTTTGCTCTCATTACTTCAGACAAAGCCCCAAACTGTCTGTCCTACAATCGCTGGGGGATAAGACATCAACATACTTGAGCTTCTGCGTTTTACATAGTCTTACCCGGACCTTTTCCCGCTTGAAACCCATTGCCTGGGACTTGGACCACTGTTTCTGCATGCTGATTATCAGTGTCATAATTAGAAACCAGAGGCGGCAAAAACGCATCCAAGGGAAATTACACTTTTTAGTTAAGAAGTGACAAAAAGAGTTAAAAACACAGATAAATTGAGCCTTGGCTCTTAGAAACTTTCTAACCCCCACGGTGATTTTGCTACTTTGATGCAGTTACTTTAACAAAGTTGCCTGAATGATGACACAGTATAAAACTCAGGGCTGAGGCAGAGTACAGCCCATTTTGGGGCTGGCTAAATTGATTTCCAGGAAGATGAAATGATTATTTTGAGGCAGATGGATGAGCCAGTGTTGATAACCGCTAAACACAAGGCAGCGCTTTGAGTGCGACTTGGCAGCATGGTGGAGTGCCGACACGGCTGCTGCCATCGAGGACGAGCCAGTTGGAGCTTTTCAGGTGGAAGAAAATCACTTCCACAGTCTGCTGGAAAATTGTTTCTTTAGACAGCTTTAACGGGGGGAGGTTTAATGCATAATAATGATGATGTAATTTATTTGATTCCCGTTGGATGCAAAACCGTTACCTCTATCAAAAAACCTGCTTTAACCTTTTTTTTTTCTGTTATTTGCTATATAAGAAAAAAACATCCTCTGAATAAGTTGAAACCTTATGTGTCAGGTCAGACTTCCAAAAAAAAGCTAACGTTTGAAAGGAAAAGCATGAATCGTGCTTCTTTAGTTGAAACATTTTGACAGAACTTCTTCTATAAATCTTTATCTACAGACTCTCACAAAAATGATCGTACCCCTCAAACTTTTTCACACTTTATCACACTACAGTCACAAACTTCAGCATATTTTATATGGACTTTAAGTGATGGACCAGCACAGAGCAGTGGCTGCATCATGTTGTGTTGATGCTTTTCATCAGCTATAATGGAGAAGGTGGTTAGAGTTCATGTGGACCGAGACACATATAGAGCAATATTAGAAGAAAACATGTTAGAGGTTGCAAAAGACTTTGGTGAAAGTTCATCTTCCAGCAGAACGCCAGAGCTACAATCGACCAGTTTGGATCTGATCATGTTCATGTGGTGAGGTCTCAGGATAAGTTCAGATTTAGGGTTTATTATTTACCCCAGGAAAGCTTGTTTGGTCCAGGCCAAAACTAGACTTTACTTTTTTTTTCGTTTGCCGCGGTTTGCTTTTACATTGTACTATTTGCAAGTGAATTATAACGTGTGAACAAAGCCACACGTGTCACGATTGTTGCTCCCATTGGACAGAAATGACTGGACCGGGATGTAGCACAGACCCGGAAATGAAGGAAAACTAGCATGGAGATCCTGCGTCCAGCACCTGTTTTGCTTGTTTGTAATGTTATTACAGCTGTTAAATCATTGAGTGTCAGGAGCAGCTCATTCAACGCAGGTTTTTAGACATTTTATTTTTAATTTGGGAACGGAGATCAGAGAAGGCGTCCTGCAGGCTAAAGGAGTCCCACATCCTGCTGGCAGCAACAGGTATGATTTCAGTAATAGTTCAGTCTGTTGCGACGGCATGTTAAGTCCAAAGAGACGTTTTCTGTAAAATGCAAAAACAGTATTAGAAATAAGTTTAAAAAAAAAATTGTAATGAGTTTATTTGTCTTTGATTTGAGCCGGTAAATAAGATTATCTGCCAGTGGAATGAGTATTTTGATCCCTAAAATAAGATATTAGATATATTGCACCTGAAATAAGATGGTTCCTATTGTTTCTATTTTAAGTACAAAAATCTCAATCCATTTCAAGGAACATTTCAAGAAACATTTACTTATTTTTAGCAGTTTTTTAGCAGTTCAGATTGAGGCCGTTTCGTATTCACACCAGCAGCAACCAGCACCAGAGTCCATTTGGAAGAGGACTGAGACCACCTCAAAAAGGTGGCATCGGTCCGGTTGTTCGATCAGGAAAAGGTTCACTTGAGTGTATTCACATCTGCACAAAAGGTCTTGACAAAGGGGGGGGGGGAATGAACTCTGATCTGTTTAAAATGGATCAAATGTGGCAGGTGTGAATACCCCCTTAAATTCAATTGATAATCTGTAACTACACTTGAGAAGTGATTTTTGCAGATCCTCCACATCCAACGGACTGAGCTTGAGCCATTTTGCAAAGAACTATGGGTATAAAATTCAGTCTCCTAATCTACAAACCTGCTAGATGCATGACCCAAAGCACCTACAGCTATGATTGCAAGAGGGGGGTTGAATACAAATGCACACCAAACTAAAAACCCATGCATCATTTTCCTTTAACTTATCACAGAATCTTGCTAAAACACACTTAAATTTAGGGTTTTAATGTGAAAAAGTTCAGTTTCTGGATTTTCCTGCATAACGTTTTAACATTTTCCAACAAGAAAAGTAGATTATCTTCCACAGAATGGGAGCATTATTAAAATATGATCTCAATACATGTTGAAATGTAACAATTTTTCAAGAAAAATGTATTAGAGACAGTTTTTACTAGAGAGATTGCATGCTCTAGTTTAAACATTCAGGTTTGATGTCCATGGGACGTGTGAGCCGACTGATTGTTGTCTTTGTTAAACAATTTAATGAGGAATGCAATTTATCTCATAATTATGCGTGCGGTGTAGCTGTTTGCTTCTAACCTGAGTAAAATGTAAATCAAGCCCTTCTTCAGATTGATGCGTTTGTCTGCAGAGCTTGTTTTCGGTCCTCTGGCACCATGCTAAAGTAATGTTTCTGAAGTCTATTAAATTACTACAGGAGATGATTGCGTGTGCCTTCATGAAACCCATTTGCTAATTGTATCACCACCTCGTCTGCTCAGATCCACGAGAGCCCAGTTAAACCTGTAACACGCCACAGCCACGTGTTGGGGCTTTTGCACGATCATGTGTTCATTCGTCTCTGTCGGGCCTGTTGGGCTGGGTCTGTTGGCCCGGTGTCTAACCATGTGGAAGTGATTGTTAGCTCAAGCTGTTTTTTAAGGCACATTAGGGAGACCCTGAGAGAGAAAGCAGGCCGAGCAGCGAACATAAAGTAAAACAGAAAATAAGTGAAAGGTGCTTTGCTGCAGTGCCGCGCTATAAACGGGGGATGAATCAGCTCGAAAGCGGGTTTTAATGGACCGTATTTCTCTTTCCCAGGAAAATATAGCATATTGGATGTGATGAAGTGAAAAAAATATTGTATTTGCAGAGGATACTGTATTTTATTGCAATGTCAATCCAGCGGGCTGGAGCGTTCTGGTCCAAACTCAGCCTGGCTGCGTTTCTCCTTCCTCCGTCACGGGGTCTTGGCCGACCGCTAATGTGTTGATTTAATCCTGTGGCTCCCAGCAGTATGAGCTCACCCACAAAACGGAACGGAGGAGAGGTTGATTTCTAAATCCAAAACGTCATCGTCAGTTTAACCGAGTTGATCTTGTGATTTGTCTTAGCGGTCGGAGCGGCAGCTTTTGTTTTCAGAGAGGCCCCCCCGAAGTGGTCAGAGCGTGGTTGTGGCCTGGTAGTTTGGTCCAAAAGGCTCCGCGCCCGAGTCGCGGCCAAGGTTGTGGTCTGCTTGTGGCCAATATGTGGTACTGGTAAAAACCCCTCTTCTCTTGGGTGGATTGAGAGAGGGTTCACACTGGGAGAAAATGTTTGATGCTTGTGTGTGGTCACGGTAAGAGCTCTCTGTAAAGATCCAGTCCTGACAGTCAACTCCAGATCTGGTCAGTCGGAGGTCTTTCTCCTTCCAGCTTATTCCCCCCCGGCTCATGAGCTGGATGCTTTCTGCGTTTTCCGTCAGCTGTCAGTGTGCATCTCCACGTTTCTTTCTTGCTGCATGTTTCTTGGTCAGATTCCCTGCTCTGGAGCTCATGGGCTATCTTCTAATCCATGATGGGTTGTACTGAAACCTCCGTTGGACCGCTGCATGTTGCTTGGGGTTTAGATTTAGTGTGGGGTTTCATATGTTTGCATCTCTTTGCTTTGTTTTTTTTTAGTGTCGTAGGCCAGGATTAAAATTTAAGTATTGTGTGTTTTTTAAAAAAAGAACCCATTTGCTGTTTTTCAGGTTAAGCACTGGAGAGGGGGATGGAGCGTGGTGTCCGGCAGCACCAGTCTTCCCCAGCGAGTCGGAATACCTTCAGGTCAGTCGCTCTGTTTACTCTGACCCGCAGCTACAGACGGTATCTGTGGGAAGAATAACAATTACCAATTAGGTGTTATTTAATGATTAGACTTTACGCCTGATACATTTCAGCCACAGTTCACCCAATGTGCTTGTTTCGGAGCAGCTACCAGTCAAGGATTCTGGAAAGTTAAACACAGCAGCCTCATTTTAACAGACAGGAAATAGTTTTATTTGGTTTCTGACAAATTTGATTGGAAATCAGTTATAAAATCCTGTTAAACAACACTTATCCTGGTTCTTTAAGCCCAAGCTCTGGTTACTGAAATCAGGTCATTCTAAAGTTTTAAGAAATTACAGCTTTTGCCGTCTAACGACACTATGTCCAAGTCCTTTTGCCGAGATGACAGAGAAAGTGTCGGAGTGACGAGTTATGACCGGCTGCAACAAACGTAAATAGTGACAAAACTCACTGCTGGTCAGTAGGCTTAAAGAGAGCTGTGCGTTTTTCCCTAATTGGAAAAAAAAAAAACGCTGTTTAAAAATGCATATAGACTGAAAAACTCTGTAAAGAATCTCACAGTCCCAAGAACATGGAGGAGATTACAGGAGACAGGAAGTTACTCTAGGAGAGTCGGACCGGGGCGTTGGAGGTCCTTAACCATCAACAGAACCGGTCTCTGCTCCTTTTGTCCATCAACAGAACCTGTCTCTACTCCTTTTTTCCATTAACAGAACCGGTCTCTGCTCCTTTGTCCATTAAAAGAACCGGTCTCTGCTCCTTTGTCCATCAACAGAACCGGTCTCTGCTCCTTTGTCCATTAACAGAACCGGTCTCTGCTCCTTTTGTCCATTAACAGAACCGGTTAAAGGAGGAACAGGATGAGGACTGCCAGAGTGAGCAAAGTGACCTCCAGCGAGTCACTGGTGTGAACGTCTCTGACCAAATTAGGACCAGACTTCATGAAGGTGGTCTGATGTCCTCTAGTAGGCGCTGTGCTCATTGCCCAGTATTGTGGAATTTAACTGGGATTTACCAGAGAACCTGAACTTGTAGGTGTGGCTGTTTTCACAGATGAGAGCAGGTTCAGCTTTTGTGACGGACGTGAAATGGTCTGGAGGAGCTGTGGTGAACGTTATGCTGCCTGCAACATGTTCAACATGATCGGTTTGGTGGGTCAGTGTTGGTCTGAGGAGGCATATCCATGGAGCGAAGCAAAGACCTGTAGAAGATAAACTATGACACCCTGACTACCATTAGGGATCGAGACTCAATCCTTAGGCCCATTGTTAGACCCTTCACTGGTGCAGTGGGTTCCTCCTGGTGTGTGACAATGCCTGGCTTCATGTGGAAATAATTGGAGGCGGTTCCTGGAGGATGAAGGCTTTGGTACCATAGACTGGCCTCCAAACTTCCATGAACAAGATCCAACAGAACGTCAAGTTTAGGTCCATCTGACGCCTCCAGGACACCATCAACGGCAGGCATGCATACAAGCATCATAGTTTGTATGGGGTCCATACAAACTACTGAGTACTATTATGAGTTGCTGCAATGACATTTCAGCAATTTAGACTTTCCTGCATCATCAGGTTTTCAGTTTCACTTTCTCTGTGACATCGGGTTAAGCTCTCTGTGGGTTGATAATTTTCATCAAATGATGTGGCGTCCTTTTTGTTCCTGAAACATTACCCATTCCTTATCAGTTTGGTCATCTGGCATGATTTTTATAAAACTGTTCCTTTAATCTTTTTGAGCAGTGTACATTACTTACGCTGAAAGTTGGGCATTACATCATTAGGATCGGAAAGGAACAGCTTCATCTCTGCCCTTTTTTAGGTTCTTATAAATTCACCCCTGAAGTGAAGTTATTGCTGCAGAACGTTTTTCCTGTTAATGTGTTTTAGCCGTTTTTGAAGGTTTTGGTTTACAAATTCCCAAAAGGCCAATGTAGGTACAAGGTGAAATAACAACAACTTTAATCCAAATATTAATGCCGACTAATTGTTTTGTGCTCCCTCAGCAATCACAGAGAGTTGGCGTTAGATTACGTGAGCACAGGAATATTTTAGCTGTAATTGATGCTTTGGTTATATCTGGTTAAACAATCACCCAGCTGACAGAAGAACACAACAAAAAGACTTAAACAAAACATGCATTATATGTTAAACTTGTTGTTGTTGGGCTGTACGGAGTATTTCTAATAGTTCACATGTTTAGAATAATGCGCTAATAAATCAAAGGGCTCTATTAAGATAGTTAATAACTTTGACGTGAAAAAAATACATTGTTTTCTAGAGAAAATTCATAAACAAATAGCAGAGAAGTTTAAAGGGGGTTAGGTTATAAACAATATCCCAAGCTCTGAACCTTTCAGAGAGCACCTATCAAGCTAGCCACCTAAACTGAAAGCTGCAGTGGTCCACAACTCAGGTGGGAGAACCTGTTCACAGGAAAACTTTTAGTTGTGTTCTTCACAAATCTTACCTTTATGGACGAATGGCATGAAGAAAGACGTCATTTTCTAGTTTAATATAAACCAGATGCAGCAAACGTGTAGAAGAATGTACTCTGGTTAGATGAGACCAAGATGTATCTTTATGGGGTACATGCAAATCACTGCTTGTGGTAGAAAACTAACACCCTGAGCACACATCTCCCAAGGTGAACCGTGGTGATGGCAGCGTCATGCTGTGAGGATGCATTTATTCTGCAGGGTCAGGAAAATTGGTCAGAGTTAATAGGAAGATAGATGGAGCTAGATACGAGGTAGAAAACCCATCAGAGGATGTAGAAGATCTGAGACGTCCCTAAGCCTACAGCTGCATGTAATGGAACGGTTTAGATCAATCATCCATGTGTTAGAGAGGTCTAGTCAAAGTCCAAACCTGAATCCAATCCAGAGTCTGTAAGGAAACTTGAAAATTAAAGTCAAAGGCAGAGTCTTCGATTCTTCAGGAAGTTTACTCAAGTCCCTTTTTGAATAACTGAACATGCGCACAAGACCAACTTATGTTGTTCTTCCGCTCCTCAGGGGAATTGTGTGGGAAAAAATCTCCCAAATTCACTCTGGTCTTATTTTTTTCTGCTGAAACCTTCTTTATCCTCTCATAAACTTGTACGCAGTTCCCTTCTTGCAACTCTCAGCCATGTTCAAAATCTACGGTGAGAGCAGCAGAGCTACAGTGAACGGCTAACACAGAAGCTAACCGCTAAGCTAACCGGATGCATAAACACTAGAAGTGCGCATGCGCAGCCAGCAAGCAGCAACTAACAACGAAACATGCACGTACACTGCGTGTCAGAATGATTGACATGTTGGACAATCAATACATAAGGCCATACACCCGGAAGTTGAGGCACAGAGGGCGTGAGAGCAGGAACAAAACCTTGACTAATCCTTGCCATTCGGACCAACGAGTGATAGGTCAGAGTTTTCTACAGGTCAGGAGCTCCCACAGAGACCCATTTATTTATTTATATATTTTTTTACCTTCTTTTTGGGAATACATGATGTATTTACTACTTTTAGGACTACTTACAGGATGGAAGGACGATTTTACCCAGTATAACAAAAAGTGTTTCTGAACCGGCTTACCAGCTATAGCTTTAATAAATGCTCTCCATCCAGTCTAACTGAGCTTGGGTGAAAAATTCATTCTCAAGATACAGAAAGCTGATGGAAAAATACGACAAAAACTTGCAGTTGTTAGCAAAATGTGGGTCTACAAATTATTGAGTCTTAGGGGGTGAATTAATTGTAGAAAATTTTGAATTACCAGGTATAATTTTTTTCTTTCACTTGACAATTATGCACTGCTTTGTGTCGATTTGTCGCATTAAGCGCCCCGAAATTACACAGTAATTAGTTTTAGGGTTCAAACATGAGAAGCGTAAAAGTTCTGGAGGTGTGAATACTTTTGTAAGGCACTGTTTTCTGGTTTATTCACCAGAAAAAGAAAAAAAAAACAGCTTTTAGCCAGAATTCATGCAACTTGTTTTAAAACATAGTCTAAGGGAGCATTCCTCTGGCTGATTTCACTGTAACTCTACCTCGTCTTTAAATGAGAAACAGTTGTCCTATGATGTCAGACAAATCAGCAAACTTGGTGAGGTGGACGGCTAAAAGGATCCGTATTCAAGGCATGCCGTTTCACCTGCGACTTTAATAAGAAGCAGGTGGGGAAGAAAGAAACGACTGAAATGAACGTTGTTATACATTTTTCCCCTTTAAGGCCATTTGTAAAGTCTTTAAAACATTTTTTTGGGGGGGGCTGGGACGTGTGTGTTAATGATGTATTTCCTGTAGATTGACCTTCGGAAACTCTACTTCGTGGCTCTGGTTGGAACCCAAGGTCGGCACGCTGACGGGCACGGCCAGGAGTTTGTCCGCAGTTATCGACTCCGATACTCCAGAGACGGAAAGAAATGGATCACCTGGAGGGACCGCTGGGGACAAGAGGTCAGCCGGCAGGACGTCCTTCTTCTCGGCCATTTCAGTAAACGTGTTCCATTAATTACTGAGTTGCAACTCTGTCAACACGTGCTAAAAAGTAAATGTCAGAAGGAGCCTGAGGGTGAGCTAAATTATTGAGGAGAAATTGATCCGTGTCCTCAAGCTGGCGAATATTAATGTTCTTTAACTCACTCTTTTATTCATCTCTTTATTGATTTGATTTACCAAGCAGCTAATCTTTTGTTAAAATTTTTTTCTTTTTGTTTATTGGTTGATGGTCAGTGCAAAAAAATAAAATAAAATGCCTGGAACAGTTTGGTTAAAGGCATCTCTTTCTGCATTTGGCACATGTTCAGGACTTTTCTTGGCGATAGGTGCAGCTCTGCTTCGTTCCCCCATTACAGTATGGGTTGGGAATTCAGACCCCCAGAAAGTCATGTCTAGACGAGGACTCATGCACTTTGTTCTCCACTTTCAGTCATCGTCTGATACGACCCGCTATTAGAGGTCAGAAGATGCTCAGCGTTTGCAGACAAGTTGTTTTAATTATTTGTCTGCCTGGGACAACATGTCAAAGGGACTCTGAGCAGCTGCCAGTCACACAGTTCTGGTTGTTGACTCAGAGTAAAACGGCTCGATTAGCTGTCTGGGTTCTTACTGTGATCAAATAAATTCATCCATCCATCCGTCCATCCATCCGTCCACCATCCATCCGTCCGTTGTTTTTTGCCATCCGTCTGTCATATTTTCCATCCATCCTTTTTAATCCATCCATTGTTTTTTTTCTACCCATCTGTCATATTTTCCATCCATCCATCCATCCATCCTATTCTTTCCATCCATCCATCCTATTCTATCCATCCATCCATCCTATTCTTTCCATCCATCCATCCATCCATCCATCCATCCATCCATCCATCCATCCATCCATCTTTTTAATCCATCCATTGTTTTTTTCTATCCATCTGTCATATTTTCTATCCATCCACCACCCATCCATCCTACTCTTTTATCCATCCATGCATCCATGCATCCATCCATCCATCCATCCATCCTACTCTTTTATCCATCCATCCATGCATCCATCCATCCATCCATCCATATATTCACCCATGGATCCATCCATGCGTCCATCCATAATTTTTTCCCATCCATCCATCCATCTGTCCGTTTTTCCATCCATTCATCCATCCCTTTTAATCCATCTGTCCATCCGTCCATTTTTCAATCCATTTTTCCATCCATCCATCCATCCATTCGTCCGTCCGTCCGTCCGTCCGTCCGTCCATCCATCCATCTGTCATATTTCCATCCATTCATTCATCCCTTTTAATCCATCCATTCATTCATCCCTTTTAATCCATCCATTCATCCACACTACTTTTTTCATCGATCCATCTCTTTTCATCTTTAGTAAAGATCCATCCATCAAAGCGTCAATCCGTAATTTTTTCCATCCATCCATCCATCCATCCATCCATCCATCCATCCATCCATCCATCCATCCATCCATCCTTGTCTTTACCTATCTATTCATCCACCAGTGTGAACTATGTAGGTGAAAAATTCCTGAGGCTCTTTCTATGAAATATACATTTTTCATCTTTTTGGAAAATAAAAAGTTCAGTCATTTCATTACGACACTTTTTAGGCGAACGCAACCCGGAGATGCCCAGAATCAGAAAGTCTGAGCCTTCAGGCGGGATTTACTAAAGCCAGGAGTTAACAGGGGAGACACTCGGGGAGAGATATCGCGGAAAGCAACCAACAGCGTGGTGTAGCATGTAATTGGGTATTTGTGCTTCTCCCCCTCTCTAGGTGGTGTCAGGTAATGAGAACACCTATGATATTGTGCTGAAAGACCTCGGCCCGCCAATTGTTGCCCGTATGGTCCGGTTTTACCCCCTGGCCGACCGGGTGATGAGTGTTTGCCTTCGGGTGGAGCTCTACGGTTGTGTGTGGAATGGTAAGTATGTGCGTGTGTGGGTGACAGAGACATGAGGAAACCACATAGACACACAAACCCTTTTCTTATCATCGGGTCTGTGTATCTGAGGCATGCCTCCCAGATCTTGATAAGTCTGATTGCGTTGAAGGTGACTGAGTTTCTCCTCTTCTTAGATTTAATTTCACATCAGATGGTAATGATTACCAGTACGTGTTTTTGCAGCCTCTGAGGGGTTCGCCCAGAGAAAAGAAGCCACAGCCTGATGAATGATGTTGGTTTTTCTGAAGCACAACGCTGAGTATTTATGACTGGTTCATCCCCTCCCCTGCTCCCCACCCACCTCCCAGAGACAGGACGGGGCGCTCTGTAAATCACAGTCGTCAGTGAAACGAAGAGACCCGGTTCCTGCTCCGTGCCTTCTGGGGGGAGAGAGAGCATCCCTCTACAAAAATGATCGGCTGTGGTCTCAGGGGTGCAGCAACTCGGTTCAACCCCAGGCCACATGTTATGCAGAAACTAACGAATGCCAGCCGTAATTCCACGCATTCTTATGTAATCACAAATCAGACTATTCAGAGGTTGACTGCTCTTCCTTGAGTTTGTTTAACATTCAGAGAGGAGCTGCCTAGCCCTCAGACAGTCGGCCATGTGCTGGAAGAGCGTGCTGCAGCGTGAATACCCTGCGGAGCGTTGTTTATTATGGACAGCAGAGGCTGCAGCCGGCATTGCTCTCACTGTCCAGGCTGATTAGCAGCTGTTTGTTGCGGCTGAGGGGTTTTATGGGTTAATGAGTGCCAGATATCATCAGGTCCAAGACGATGACCCCTTCCTCCTTCTTGCTACTTAGAAACCAGCTGGAGCAATCTGCCTGAACAAGGTGAAAAAAAACACACCGATCAGACGTAAGATAATGACCCCTGACTGGTGAAATGAGGGCCGCTGATCATCTTTTTCCTGGTAGCTGTTTTTGTCCTTAAAGTTGATGTTTTAGCATCAACCGTAAGTGTTTGAGTTTGACCCGAACAACTTTAAAGCTGCAGCTTTGGTGGGGTGTTCCAAGGACTGCTGTGGTCTTTAGCAGGGCTGCACTATAATAGGAACATATGCAGTGTACAATAATGTTGAATGTCACAATAACTATATGACTGCTGATAAATATCTTTCTGCTTTGGGTGCATTGCAAACATAGACACCAATCGTCTGCTCCAGTTATTGGAAAAAAATAAAATTCATTATGTCCGTCTGTGTCTGCTTTTTTGGCATTAAGCAGTTTAGTTGTAGTTTTGTCAATGACTTTACCACCTAACCAGGACTTTCTAAAGCAGTTTCATGCTACGTTAAACAAATGGCGCTTAAAAAGCATCATTGGAGTAAGAAGCCTGTATGCATTATATCTAAACCAGTGGTGTCCAAATTCTTCATAAAGAAGTACCCTGGGATGGAGGGGCATAATTACATTTTTAATTTTTCAGTTGACAAAACAAGACAATTTTATTGTGATTTTGTTTAGTTTAAATACTCAAATAGCAATAAATTAAAGATGCAATATCTTAATGAAAAAACAAATTATTGTAGGTACAAAAACGGGGATCAGATGTTTCCCCTAATAAGTAACAATGTCATTTTCTAACTTTTTGGGTGGAACGTTTTCTGTTTTGTTGGTCTAGAAAATATTTTTAGTCCATTCTCAGGAACATAAATGAGAACTATCTTTAAAAGCACCTGCTGTGTTTAGCCCGGTTTAATGAAGCACAATTAAAAGCAACAAAATCATGGCTAGTAAAAGAAAAGTACTTTATTTTATCAAATATTTTCTGTTTTAGAAGCTATATAAATTTGCCATTAAAAATCTCAATGTAAACATTTACAAAGAAGCATAGATCTGCATCAGCTCCAACCACTGGAGGGCCAAATTTGTAGCATCGGAGGGCCACAATTTTCTTAAAACGACTCCTGGGCCCCACTTTGGAAGCTTCTGCTCTAAGTAGTTTTAATTTTTATGGCAGTGCAAACAGTTGATGCGCCACACAGTAATTCTGCAATAACATTACATTGGTGATATATTGTGCACCTCTAGTTATTATTTGACAAGAGTGGTTCACAGAAGGACCAGAGGTGGATCATTGACAGAATCATTGATGCATGCGGGGAAAGAAGGCTGACCGGCCCGGTCCAATAAAGAGGAGCTAATGTAGCTGTCAGGTTCAAACACCTAAAACATTCATTAACAACACAAGAAGGAGAGACAACAATGAGGTTAGTTTTCAAAAATCTTGCAAGGAGAACGAACGGAGATCCTTAATACAGATCTCCAAGTTCGATCTCAAGTAAATCCGTCGCCTCCTCTCTATTTATTAGGAAAAGGAATCCTTGGTTCCATTGTCAAGCTAAGGGGTAGGGATAAGCAAAATAACTGTGACCTTCGAGATAAAACCAAGCAGTTCACACAGTACAGTTATGTGTAAGCAGTCCAGATGGCTGAATAGAGTCAATAAAAACACTTATTATAGTCACAACATATTTCTCTGCTTTCTGCGGGCCTTCTGCAACGATATAAGAGAGATCTAAAACCTTAAAACTTCTTAGTAGTAAAGAGTAAATATATATGATAAATGCAATGAACATAAAATATGTAGAAAATAGTAAGTATAATTCTATCAGTAGCTCAAATGGCTGTAGAAGCTAATTCTGGTACTGATAGAAAGGTATCAGTGCAAGTCCCACCGCGGAAAAGGAAGTTCTTCCAAATGCTATGAAAATGGCTGTAAACCTCTGAATGGGAAGAACGTTAAATGAAATAACTATCTTTCACTCTGTGTTCTGGCATTTGTTGCAGGTCTGAATAATATTGGTGATCTTTACTTACCTGAAACGTGAAACATTAAATCTCAATGTCAGACGGTGAGAGGACAAAAGATCTTTAGCAGGACTCTGTCGAACTTGACTGCATGCTGAGGAGGCGATTCAGTCATTTCATTCAAGCGTGTTGAACACAGGGATGCATCAAAAGGTTGCAGGACGCCTGACCTCGAGGACTGATCTTTGACACCCCTGAACTAGATCCTTCCCCTGAGGGGGGAATCACCCGACTCTGTTCTGAATATAGTAAAGTTTGTCCCAGTTTGCTGCAACCCTTCAACCCCCGAATAGAACCGTGTTTAATGTAAGAGAGCAAGGGCTGGACGCTTTTCCAGCTAATCACATAATAAGCAGGACTGTCTCAGAAAATTAGAATATTGTGATAAAGTTCTTTATTTTCTGTAATGCAATTAAAAAACATGAAATGTCATACATTCTGGATTCATTACAAATCAACTGAAATATCGCAAGCCTTTTATTGTTTTAATATCGCTGATTATGGCGTACAGCTGAAGAAAACTCCAAATATCCTATCTCAAAATATTACAATATTTCCTCAGACCAAGTAAAAAAAACATAAATTATAACAGCAAAACAAAATCAAACATTTGAAAATGTCTATTAATGCACTCAGTACTTGGTTGGGAATCCTTTTGCACAGATTACTGCATCAATGCGGCGTGGCATGGAGGCAATCAGCCTGTGGCATTGCTGAGGTGTTATGGATGCCCAGGATGCTTCAATAGCGGCCTTTAGCTCATTTGCATTGTTGGGTCTGGTGTCTTTCAGCTTCTTCTTCACAATACCCCACAAATTCTCTATGGGGTTCAGGTCAGGGGAATTGGCAGGCCAATCAAGGACAGTAATGCCATGGTCAGTACACCAGTTACTGTGAGAATCTTATGTCGTCTCTTAACCACTACCATACTTGTGATTTAGTTTACTGAACCAAGCTGAGTGTTTTTCAAGGCTCAGGAAACCCTGCAGTGTTTCGAGTTAATTATACGATTCAAGTGATTAGTTGAATAGCCTACTAGTATACTTTTTCACCATATTCTAATATTTTGAGATAGGATATTTGGGTTTCTTAAGCTGTAATCCATAATCAGCGATATTAAAACAATAAAAGGCTTGCGATATTTCAGTTGATTTGTAATGAATCCAGAATGTATGACATTTCATGTTTTTTGCCTCCATTACAGAAAATAAAGAACTTTATCACAATATTCTAATTTTCTGAGAAAGTCCTGTAAGCAGGATTGTTGCATCTAGAGTCCTCCTAAAAGTGAGCATAACTCTTTAAAGGCGAGTTTATATCGCTGGCCACCCCTTACACTAACCCCAGACGGCCTCCGCTCGTCTGGTGCAGTGATGACAGTTTTTTTGCACACTAAACTGTTTTGGATCATTAGAACAGCTTGTATGGGACAGATTTAACACACTGGTGTTCATTTAAACCACAGATGTAGTTATATGCAGGAGCTGTGACACGTTAAATGTGACTGTTTCTGCATCATGAAAATAAAAAGGAGACAATTTGAGGAGTAAAATATCCAACCACAGCATGTTTTGTTATAAGAAAGGTGTTTTCTTTCCAAACCTTCCTGAGTAACCTGTGATTTTTGTTTTCCCCCAGATGGGTTGAACGCTTACACGGCTCCGGTGGGTCACGTCATGAACTTGCTCGGCATGCCGGTCTATCTCAACGACTCCACCTATGATGGGAGCACAGAACAAGGGTGAGATATTCTGCTGCGTTTCTTTCCGTTTCCATTTTTATGTACGAGAAGAAGGTAAATCGTCCCCCATGGAGTCCCTCAGATTAAACTTTAATCACATGTGGCCCAAATAGAGTCAAAATAAACACGGAAAGAAAATGTGATCTGCCTAGTGCTTATCACATCTGCTCAAAATGAAAGGTATTTTGTTATTTTTTTGTCCACCTAATCAAGAGGGAATGGCCTTATTTTTCTTTGTGGCTCGGGGATTTGAGGCGCGTTTCCAGACCATAATGTTTGGCAGTGGGCAATGAGGGGTAACCTGGGAATTTAGGGTGGGTTGGGGGGTGCACACTTTTACAGGCTGTGCGGTTAATGGGGCTGAAATGTTTTGCTAACGGGTGAGCAGACACGTTTGATGTGATCCAGACGTTTTCCTAGCAGATTTGGACGCGAGGGCTCGTACCTCTGCGGGGAGAAGGGAGCCTCGTTGTTGACCCTGTCGTGTTGCTTTATGCCTGCTGGGACGTGTTTCTGCCATTAATGTGTGTTTTTGCATCTGCGCATCTGTGGGTTTTCGTCTCTTCCCCCTCGCTGTTACAAGAGCCTGTTGTTCCCGTGCAGAACGCCGCCTCAATGGACGCTGTGCCGTGTGTGTGTTTAGGATGCAGTTCGGAGGCCTCGGTCAGCTGTGTGACGGCGTCCTGGGAGGAGACGACTTTATAGAAACCAAGGAGCTGCGGGTGTGGCCGGGGTACGATTACCTTGGATGGAGTCGGGAAGCCCTCGGGCAAGGCAGCGTGGACATTGAGTTCCATTTTGAGAAACCCAGATTCTTCAACAATATGCAGGTGAGAATGTGCATTAATTAATTACAATTGGGGGAGTTTATTATTGAAATTAAAAATATACAAAAGCTCCTATTATGGGGAGAAAAGAGCTGCACAATATATCGATTTGCAGTAGGCATGACTGCAAATCGACTCTTTTGTGAGCAAAAAGTGTAATCTTACACATAAACGCTTAGATCTGTTTAGGTCAAAAAACTCCAGATTTGGACTTCCAACAGTTTAATTTCAGATTTTTTTTGATTACTTTAAGATTTATTTTTAAATTATAGTTTTTTTTTTTTTTTTTATTAAAATTAGAGTTATTTCATTTGAAGATATTAAAAGTTTGAAGAAACTTGTCCAAAAAAATCAGTCCAAGCCAGGGCTGGGCGAAATGGAGCAAAAATAATATCTCAATATTTTTAGGCTAAGTGCCGATGTACGATATTTCTCAATATGTTTTTGTTTTCATAAAGTTATTAAAATAAGGTATCAAGGCTTTGTCTCATTTTTAACAAACAGCCATAGATAAATTTGAGAAATGGCTGAAAAATAACCTACTGGAATACGTAAAGGTATAATTCTAACACAACATTGACTATCTCGATATAAACGATACAGTCTCATCTTATATCTCTTTAAAATCTCGTTATATTGCCCAGTGCTAGTCCGAGCCCTCATTCTGCATTTTTTCTATCCGTGATCTATATTATAGAACCAGGTTAATTAAATGCACGGGCAGCAGTGAGCGGTAGTAAGTTGTTTAGGGAATCCTTCTATCTAAATACTTTGGCTGAACTTTAGACTGATTCTCCAGGCTGCTGATAAAATTCCTTAGACTTTCCCATTTTCCAGCCTCATTGTTGTGTGTTTAGCTCTGTTAATCTTCCGCCGCGGGCAGCTTCTTATTGACTGGAATAGCTCTGCGGCCATTTAATTAGTTTGGATGCGCCATAGTTCCTGACGGGACGGTGCATCTGTGCTCGTCTCTCTTGGAGCCACCGAGTTGCATCAGAGTCTGTTTGTGCGTCTGTGTGGCTTTTGGGGTTAACTTTTGGCGCAACCATGAAGATAATGATATGAAGCAACCCGACGTTGAGTTATAACTGTGTTTTTGTATTGGACGGGGGTCGGAATGTCGGTCTGCGTCAAACAAACTCTTCATGTATATATTGAAAAGTGAATTTACAGCCAATAATTGCTCAGAAAAACCTAATTATTTTTAGTGTTTGCTCGTAACAGATTTGTCCTTCCTCATGTGTTCAGTAACTTCACCTCAGTTACCATTTAAAATCTCTCCCAGCAGCGTTCCCATTGTTTTTCCAAGACTTATCCAGCTTTTCCTGCCTTTTCCCCCGGTGGTTTTCCCACACTAACCTCAGCTGACATGCAGTGTTATGCTTGCCTGACTGAGCGGATGTGTCAGGCGCACAGATCAGATAAATAAAGAGTGGGAACCTGAACCCAATTCCTGGTTGACTTGTCTCTGCAGGACAGAGTTTCCTAACCTGCAGCTAATCACCTTCCCAAATGGGAAATCTGCTCTTTAACCCTTTGACAGTCATGGCACTCTCAGATCTGCTTTTTGTCAACCCCCAGATCGGTCTTTTGGGGAATATTTTGGAAAAAAAATTTTGTCAGTGCGTTTGAAACTAAAAAGAAAGATCAGAGAGAATTCGTAATGGAGGTTGGATTTCTGATGAAAAAAGTAAAATATAATGAATGCGGAGCTATTCCCTTAAAATAAAAAATAAAAGCCTTTTGCAGGTCATTGTAGCTGTGTTCCCTAAAGGGGTAGTGAGTTACTTGTTACACTCGTACAGCCATGATATTCTGCACACACCGAGTGTTGTTCCTGCTTACACATCATCTGAGCATCTGGTGCAGCTGGTCGCCCTGCATCCTTGTGTGTGTGTGAGCATTAACATGTGGATCAGATTAGCGCGGCTGCTCCTGCACTGTGTGAGGTTAACAGCCAACCTGTCAAAGCAACCTCTGCACCAACTCCTCTATCTCCAAAGGAAAATAAAAATCCACCATTTTCCTTCTTGATTTTCCGTCTCTGATCTTGAGTTTCGACCTCTCACTTACTCCTTTTACCATCGACATCCTTTTCTCATCTCCTTGACTTCCTCCTCCTCCTCCTCTCAGCCTTGTACATTAGAGCAGATTTACTTGTGAGCAGAGGAACGTCTGGTTTTCAGTCTTCCTTAGAGATCAGAGTTTTGTCTGATTCTCCCATCTACTGCTTCCGTAAAGCTGAGACCTGCTGACACCCATTTTTACTGATTTTTTTATTTCTCTTTAGGACCTAAAATCTAAGATATAAGAATAGCACGGGGAAGCTGATTGAAAATTATAGTAAATAGAAATAAACAATAGTTATTTCACTGTAAAACAAGGCTTGAATTAAACATTTTTAAGAAAAAATGGTACCAAGTTGACATTTTCCATTTTAAATAATCTTATACTAATAAGTGGCATGGTTAGCGCAGCTAGTATTTCAAAAACAGCAATTTCTTTGTAGAGTATGTAGACCCCCTATTTTAACCCTGACATTTCCAAAAAGGCTGCTGACGTTTTCAAGTCCAGCGTGAGATTCAAAAAGCACAGCAGAGCAAATCTTCTATGCTATGTTTAGCCTTCCTGTTATCTGCTAAAAGGCTGAATGAACAGCAGACATGTTTCAATATGTTGCAGAACCGTTGGTCTTAAACTATTGTCAGCAAATACTAAGTTTCCAAACAACACCATACTGTCTAGAGCACAACATAACATTTATTAAATCAATTTATTTTATTTTGATTAAAGAGAAAAAAAAAAGTTATACTGATACCTCCTGTTTGGATGAAAACCTCAAGGGTCAACTTGGTAAAATTAGCAGAAAGGTCCCGTAATGCAGATTTAATAAACCAGCCCTGACCTCAAAATCCAAAATGAATGAATACTGTGTATTTAAAATGTATTTATAGCTGCAATAAACACAATTGAAACCTTTGTACTTCAGACATCAAATACCAATAATTATTTTCGCTCCCACATCGGTTGCTCAGCGGTCGAGATGCGCTCCGCCTCTGTCTTAGCGAGTCACATCAGACAGACGGGCCGACTGCTCACATCCACTGGTGCCTCCACCAGTTAGCTGTAGTAATTTAACTAATTTCTCCTGTTTAGATCGCGCCTTGCTTGTGCATTGATCAGATTTACCAGCCACTTCATACATTTACCAACATTTGGCCGGTGGCGGGGGCTAATTTCCTCCCCCGATGAGCAGCTGCCAGCAGGTGCATCTGCTTCATGGTCATCCTGACAGTTTTTAATGAGAAGTCTTACCTTTTTTTCTCAACTGCATAGTCGTCTGTCTTAAACTAACATGAATATTGATTACATTTAGCTAATTATATGCCAAAGTTTGAGATAAGTGCTTGTGAAAAAGGCTGTTTTCTTTTAAACAGCTTCTTCCACTTTTTTTTTCTTTATCTAACTAAATTTTAAATAATTAATTAGCTAACTTTGAGCCATGTGCACTCGTACATGACTCGTACGTACCTTGCAGCTCTTAAAAATGGTGCATTCGCTGATCCAAAAGCAACTTTGGATTTTTGAGTATCCGACCGGTCCCCCGTCCAGGACCAGTCAATCAAATAAGTAAAGTCCCTAGACTCTGATTGCCAGATGACTCTTTTCAGACTTTCTGCTCTGATAGTTTTTTCCCTTACTGTCTCCCCTCCTTTGTTATTTTGTTCATCTCTGGTGCTGCTCTGTGCTTTTCACGCCAAAGCAATTATAGTTCAACAGAATTGAAATGTGTCATTAATTTAGTGTCTTAATTTAATCTTTTCCAGCCTCTCTACTCATTATGAATAATAAACACCCTAGAGTTTGCCGTTTATTTGAGCTAATTCACATGCATAGTTGGTAGATTTCCTGATTGAATCTCTATCCCTCTTGATCCTTATCTTTTAGGGATTATTATTTTTTTTCCTCTCTTGGACTCACACTTCTGTCGTTCTCCTAGGTGCACAGTAACAACCGGCACACGCAGGGCGTGCGAGTCTTCAGCAAAGTAGAGTGTCTTTTCAAGCCTGGCCTCCTCCAGCCCTGGTCCTCTCCTGCGCTTACCCTGCCTGTTCCCCTCGAAGATCTGAAGGATCCCTCTTCACGACCCATCTCCCTCCCACTCGGCAGCCGGCTGGCTCAGATCCTCCGCTGCAAATTCTACTTTGCAGACCGCTGGTTGCTCATCAGCGAGATATCCTTCCTGTCTGGTAAGAAAGCAAAAGGAAACGGTTGGTTTTACATCTTTGAGTTGCTACATTCAGAGCCATTATGCTCCTGCACAGCATCTGCACTCACATCATGGACACCTTAAGATCTATGTTATATATTTTCATAAAATATCTATCATTAAGATATGTTATGCCCTTTACTGTAAATGAAAACAAAATATAAAAGCAATAATTATAGCAATATTATTTCAAACCGTTCAAATTTGCTCAGGACATAATTACCAGATATTGTTTAGTTATTTTCTTTTTCAGTGAAAACAAGTCATTATGTGTCTGAGTGTCAGAATCAGGAAGAAAGCAATATCTGAGTAGTTTGAAATGTCAGCACAAGGTTTATAAGAGTAAAAACTGCTCTTTCTGTTGGTATTGAGATGAAACTAATCTTCAATCTTTTTGGTATTAAGAGGGAAAAATATACGATATAAGGAATCAAAAGGGATTCAGTCCAAGATAAAATATTCGCAAGTCACAGTGACTATAAGTCAATGTTTTTAAAAAATGACAATCTTGCCCATGCCAAAAATAAAACCCATATATAGAATTCATATAAAAGGGGTATTCAAAAGGCTAGCTTAGAATAGAATGTGAATAGAATAGAAAGCTAGAATTTATATTGCTAACAGACAAAATTCTACTGGCCTTTCAAAATAAAACTTGCTGTTATTTTTCAAAGTTAAAATCTAAGTCATAAGTTTTATTATTGCATATTAGTGTTGCACATTATTAAATATATATTAAACCAGCCACAATAAGGGTTTTTTTTTTAACCTTTCAAAACAAACTCATACATTCCCTTCAAGAAAAAAACGTCCCAATCTTCCTTAACTTTGGCAAAATATGTTCCAGTCTACTGATTGATCTAAACCTGGTGCGATTCTGCTGACGTTTAAAAACTAAAGCTCACAAATGCTTTTAAAAAAAAAATTATTGCATTTCATAGTTTATTATATAAAGGCAGGTCCTATATTTGTTATAGGCTTTAGAGCCCAAAGCTGTGTGGGTTGGCTCTAAACCAGCAGTGATAATAATATTAGGTTTCAGGCACCATAAAAAATGTGCTGTGGATCCTTCTATATTAATGTGTTCTTCTTAGCATTAAATCTATGGCAAAGCACTCTGATTATCAACAAAACTTTGTTTCTACTGCAGGTTTGGGTGTTTATTTAGAGAATGTTCCTTATCAACAAAGTAGAAGAGGATTAAAAACATAAATTACATTAGAATCGGTGTAGTTAACGTGGATTAGAAATAAAAAGACCAGTAGTGCAGACTGGAGGGATTAATAACAGTTGCACAAGAAACAGAAATAAATAAAACTGAGGATCTTTAATATAACCAGTTTTCTATTCTTTTTTTAAGTTCCTCTTCCGATGCCAGTGGCAGCAATAGCATGCAAGGACCATTTGGTAGCATTTATACCAAAATGTAACAGCCGTTTTGGTAAAGTTGTCTCTTCATGTGTCTGACATAGAGATACAATGAGCGTACATTAGTTCTTGAAAAAAAAAATGTTGTTCTTTCCTCAATTGGCCTCTTTGTACTTTTGTTTTGGACCCGAAGTATCTGAAGTGTAAGATTTATTACTCTGCACCCATCTGGACTGCAGCAGAGATAACTGTGGCTAATTAAACAGTCCATTGTGTCAGGTCTAATGTGATAACAGCGAGGTGTTATCTGTTCCGCCTTTACAACTGTGTGAATGTCAGAATAATGGCTGCAAACTGAAGTCTGGGCCACTAAAGCCTGCCTACTGTCAGCATATAACCTCATAACTTTAGAAAGAGGAGTTTCATCTCTAGTAACGTTGACCTGAGTGAAAAATCTTAGTAAGTAAATTATAAAAAACAAAATCTTCAAAGATGGATGGTTCCTATGTGCCTTGTATGCTCCAATCAGGAGTTCACCTCCGTCGGGCTTGAGTTAAATGATCCTTGTAGCTTCGTCCTTGGTCGTCACTGTTATCAACTCTCAGATACAACCCCCACCCGTTCGCTGATATCTGAGCTACAACACTGATGTTAACTGATGAGCTAACAAGGGCAGCTGGTGAGTTGGTGAGCAAACACGATCCATCATTCTTGTCAATAAGTAATGCCTCCTGATCGCAATCACCGGTTCTGCTTTGATGAACTCCTTTTGTCTGCTATAAACAACCAGCTGTGACCACAATTACAGTTTTCAAATCACAACTACTAGGTATGTTGGCAGAGTTTCATTTGAAAGACTTTCAAATGATCCCAAGATCATGTATGTAAGGCTTCTATTAACATTTAAGGGGACTAGAAACACGGCAGTCTCTGTGTTCGCCAGAAAAGACAGATCAGGGATATCCAAAATGCGGCTGATGGGTAATTTGTGGCTCGTGGAGAACGGACAGATATCTGGCCCAGCAGCTCAGGTGGTTGATGCTGATTCACTTCTTTAACTTAAAAAAGGGGAAGATTTTTGCTGATGCAAAGCCTTTCAAACAAGATGCAGAGAAATTAAAAACTCCCTACAATTTAAAATCTTTGGTACATCAAAAAAATATTAAACTTTGATTAATCACATTTTTTATTAATTTTAATTTAATATTTTGTAAACCCACAAACATCCAACAACTTTAACTTGAAAAGCAGAATCAGGTACTGCCATGCATTAAACCTGACTAAATACAGCAAGGGTGTCTACAAAGAGGGAGTGATCCAGATCCCATGTCTGTTGCTGAGAATAGAATATAAATTATTTTACTAAACCATAAAAAATACAAAATCATCTACCTACAGAATTTACAGAACTTAATTCCTATTTTAAAAAAAAGTAAAATCTACAAGACCCTACTTTCTTTGTTTTGTTTGGTGTGTAGTTTATCGTTTAGCAGATAGAAACAAAGAAAACAGTTTTGTTCTTTTAATTTGTCATGTGACAAAAAAAGTCCTTCCCCCAACTCAGAGATTTCCAGAAGGCTGTCAACATTTCCAAACCCAGAAATGTAAACTATGCTTAAAAGGAAATAAAAAGAGCAGCTATTTCTGTGTTCTGGTTATCAGCTGGAAGGCTTGCTCTCGCTCGTCCTCTCACAGCCTCGATGAATCGCAGGGATGTCTCGATGTGTTGTTTAAAATCCGTTTAGTATCAAATACTTTGTTACATCTCTTTTACTGGGGCGGGGGTGGAGTGCCAGGCCCATTTCCGGAGGCTTCGTTCTCCGTCCCGGGTTTGATTCCCGGCTCATGGACCTTTGCCACATGTCTCCCCCTCCTCTCTCAACCCCATTTCCTGTCAGCTGACTGGCAAATAAAGGCCAGTAACCAAAAACAACCACCTTTTTACCTGTACAGTGTCCCTGAGTGTTATGAAAGGCACTTGAATTTTTTTTAAATTATTATTAACACATGACTAAAACATAAACATAATTCGCTTACTGGAAAAATATCGTATTTTTGATTTTCTGACCAGCTGCTGACCGTTCAGCAAGTTAATAATCATAATTTCCAGTCTGCAGACAACAACCTTGTCTGCATCAAATGCACTCTTCTTTAAATGTTTTTAAAACAGGAATCTTTTTAGCTGTTTTTATTCTTTGTCATTTCACGTTTTATGTATCCAGAGCCACTTGAAGAGGATGAGACGGGCGCCGATTCATTTCTTCACAATCCTCCAAAGTTCCTGGACCCCAGTCCGTCAGCCCCGGTGAACGCCACCTCCTCTGTCCCCACATCGACTCCCAGTTCATTCAGCAGCACCTCTGAGCCTTCTGGTAGGCATCTAATTCTCATTGGACAACGTTTTACTTTCCATCTATCAACCACTTTCACTCCAATTCAACGTTTCTCCTTTTCCTTATCCATCTCCCTCCCTCTCGTCTCCTTTGCTCCTGTGCCCATCTCTCTATCTTCTCCTGTGACAACCTTGAGCATGTTGGCGTCGTGTTTACGCCAAAAAGAGTTTGACTAAACTCTGAAATTCAGTTTACTCTGACCTGGGGTTATTTACAAAGACGTTTCTTACAGATTTTACTGTGTTATGTGGAAGGTTAAATCATTTTCAGGGATTTATTCATCATAACGAGGCAGCTTTTAAATAGTCAGTGAATGTTAAGAGATTTCCCGCTCAGACAGATGAAAATCCCCCTTCATCCCTCTTCTTTGAGCCTTCATCCTCTCTCCTCTCATGCTTTCCTCCTTTGTTCATCCCTCGCTCCTCCAGAACCCCCCACCGCCACCACCCTCATGACGGACACCACTGGTAACTGGACGCTGTCAGGTGAGAGAGCTTGTAAAAAAAAGCGACAGAGAAGGAAGTCGACTTCATCCGAGTTGGCTCTCCTTCAGCATATGAAAAAAAAAAGAAGTTGTCCCTATACTAAGTAGACAGTTTTCAGTATAATAATGGAGCAGGGATTAGGGGGACAGGATTTGGCACCGGGCTCCGTCCCCAGAGCTTGAAGATAAACAGCTCGAGGAAACGACTCTAACGCAGCCATAGTAAATTATATTTGCATCCAATAACATCTTGGCTTCCTGTGGTCTCACAAAATGCATGTTTTGTTGGCGAGCCGGCTCTGTTCGACACAGCTAAACAATAACAGGCTTTGAGAAAAAAATAAAAAGAGCTGGAAAGGGTTTTCTGTGGCGTGTATGGTGCTTTGTACTTCTTCTTTTTTCTTTTTTTTTACTGGATGTGGTTGGATGGCTTTGTCTGGGTTTATTTATTACTCGCATGGTGTTCAAGCGACACAGAGAGAGATGCAGGAACGCGCTTCTGCTTTCACAGACTAATGTTTAAAACACTTGCTGGTAAATGCGTATTTATGGCGGTGGGCATATAGATGCTTCGTTTATGTGCTTGTCCACACAAAAGTGAGTACAACCCTCACATTTTAGTAAATATTGTGTTATATTTCTTCGTGGAGCAACACTGGAGATGTGACATTTTGATACGACGTAACGCTTGCATGACAGTGTAAACCTGCTGTCCCCTCAAAATAACTCAACACAGAGCCAATAGTGTCCAAACCCCTGCAACTAAAGTGAGTACACCCCTGAAATTTAAATAATCATTTGAAAACAGCTTTTTCTCGAATTATCTTTTTTTCCTATTAGAATTTGTTTGATGAACGGACACATTTAAGTGTGACAGAACAGCAGAAAATGAAATAAATGTGTAAAAGGGGTCGCAAACCCCTATTGCGTATATTTTCACACCGTTGTATCATCTAGAAAACTTTTTCCGTTCCAAAAGAATACTTTCTGTGCGCGTTTCCCTGAGACAATCCGATCCAGGGGAACCTTGGTCGTCCCTTGTGCAACAAACATGCTTCAGCTGACAGTGGAAGGAAAGAAAATTGGATTATTCTGATTATTACTGGACTACAAAGCTGCTAAGAAGGGAAATCACACTGACACGCTGTTCCCTAAGCAGCGGGGTATGGAAGGCTCTGAGTTATGATGCATATTCAAGCAGACGATCCCTATCAGATGTTGAATAAGCCTGGTGTATCTGCGCTGGTGTGTGACTCCCCCCCCTACAGTGCGCCAGCTTATGCCACACTCTGGTTATATCTCCACAAACCCACACAGTGAATTAATACCGAAAAGCTGCAGAATAATTTAAAAGTTGGTGAAAATTGGGAAGATCCTTCTCTACTGCTACCTAAGTCATATTTGTGCAGAAAAATAGCCTGAAAATACAAGCATTCAGACTTTTTTTTTTTTTTGTTATTCTATTTTTCAAATATGTTGTGCAATTAAATCTAGCACAGTCTACAAGAAAAAGGTACATGAACATTAAGGACTATGTTGTGTCGAATGTTCTTGTTAAACATAAAGAAGTATTTGCAACCCTTGTATGGTTTTCACATCTTCTCACATTACAATCACAAACTTCAGTGAATTTTACTGGGATCTTATTTGACAGACAATAACTGAGTAGTGCTTAATTGTGTGAAGGAAAGGCAGAAGAATGTTTTTTACCAATGACAGCCAGATCGGTGTGCTGGGCCTTTCTATTCAGCCATTCTGTGTCAGAACTTTGTAGACTTTAGCAGCCGGATATTTTTTGCCCATTCTTCTGGGCAAAAACAAATCTTTAGAAATTTAAACAAAATGCTTAAATGCTATTTTATCATAGCTAAACCATTCCACTGTAGCTCTGGTCTGTATATTTATATCCTCCAGAATTGGTCAGTCTTTAGCTCCTTCATTCTTCCCATCAACTATGATCTGCTTCCCTGTCCCTGCTGGATAAAATCATCCCCACAGCATGATGCTGCCACCACCATGTTCCACAGTAGGGATTGTGTGTTCAGGGTTTTGTGCATTGGTGAGTTTTTCCCACCACTTGTAACATTTCGTATACAGCCCAAAAAGTTTAATTCTGGTCTCATCTGACCAGAGCACCTTGTTCTACATGTTTGCTGTGCCCCCTACATGACTTGTCACAAACTAATAACAGGACTCTACCATAACGGCTAGATTTGTGGTGTGTTCGTCTATTAGTTGTCCTATTGGCAGATTCTTCCACCTGAGCTTTGGATTTCTGCAGCTCCTCTTGGCAGTTTGTCCAATGAGCTCCTTCCCTGGTTTGCCAGTTTGGGTGGCCGGCCATGTCTTGGAAGATTTGCAGCTGAGATTCAAACGTTTCTGGTTTTGGAGAATTGTAATTGTCCCGATGACGGCCACAAGTCAAAGGGTAGTGGTCAGCAAATAAAATTGTTTTCTAGTATTTCAGGTGGTTGTCTTCCACTTCTTTGAAATGTGTGTAGCATTTGATACAGATACAATACACGTTAGTGAAGTTGAAATGCTTTTTTAAAGCCACCATAACCTTGCTGGTTAAAGCTTGGTGCAGCAGCGTTTGAACATGGGGTAAAGCTGCATTTACTGGACCAGAAGTGATGAAATTCAGGGGAAAGTCCAAATTCCCAGCTGTCATAGGATGCAGCATAACTTTGGTGTTTTGATGAACTGGTAAACAAACTGTGGTCATTCACAGAATGAAGAAATAAAACGGGAGTAAATCATCATTTCCTGATTGTTTTTCTGCGGTCAGACTTGAAAGCGCCTTCGCTCCCAAACCTTCACGCAAACCCTGGCTTCAGAGGCTGCACAGACATAATTTTAAGCTAAAGCCCACATTTTCTTGCATAGTACGAATTTAATTTAGTTTATAGTCATAGCACTGACATGCTTTAATAAGCATGTTGCTCACACACCTTCAGTCCATAGATTATTGTCGCAAACACACATAAAAAAGAATATTAGAATGATATTTGCAGAAATTAGAATGATATTTTGCAGAAATATACACAAAAACTCACTTATAGTGGCACATAAAACATGACTGAGAGAGAAAGCATTTTACATCTAGGCTTTCAAACAATACTAGGAAGGTAACAGAGGTGCAGCAGAAGCATTGTGGAGGAAGACCTCCTGTTTATCCTCTTCTGAAACAGGCTGCCAGTGATCATAGCCATTTTCATGGCAGGCGGGATGAGGAACAAGCAAGAGCCTGAGGACATTTGTTTGACTGGAAATAAAACTAACCTCAGGTGTCATTCTGTTTGTCATTTGTCTCCTTTTATCCACCACATTGAACCCGAAACATTCAATTTCTAAACCAATCTCTTCTATATTGCCGGCTGTGAAACGATAACCAGGGGGAGATTTGCTGTAAAGTTGTCTGAGGCGCCTCCATTAACTGGGCGCTGTTTACGTTACAGAGGTGGAGCTTTTAAAGAGAGATTAGTTTGTTTAAAGAGCGCTTCAATGACTTTCACAGGAACTGAGATGAACCATAAACAATATGCACAAACCTGGAAAGGAGGCTGCAGAAGCATTTAGGACTTGGCTTGGATTCATCTCATAAGCTGACATGTTAGCTGATGGAATAAATTCACATCTGCTGTGAGTAGGCGTTCTGTAAAAAATCCAATTTAAAAACATATAAGATCCTAAAAAGGTTCAAAGGGAACGCAGAGAATGCAGAAAAACACTTCAAGAAATCTGTCACAGCAACATAAAACAGAAAGAAATGATTTAAGATCGTTAGTGATGGAAGAGAAAATACCACTTTTAATAAGCCCACATTTTAAAAGATTTATGTTCTTCCAGGTGTGGATGTTAATGATATTGGCTGGACACACAAAAAATGTTTTATTCTTTTGCAAATAGGCACAAATATGTATTGCCGTTACAGCAGAGGGAGCATCATAGTTTAGGGACTGCTTTTAATGCTGCACTGCAGAAGAACACCAATATTTCCTTGTGGCACAACCAGAAAATGTGGAAATCACTCAAATAAATCAATAAAGCTGCTGTGGTTCTGTTTCTTATCTTGCTACAGATGTTGGCTCACCTAAAAATGCAGTTTACACGAGTCTAAAAGGTAACCACCCTTAATGATCGGTTGACCATCTCGGGCTGAAAGTTTAACAGTAATATCGTCCTGCATGCATTGATCTGAGCCGTCGACATTCTCAGGTCCCAATACTCCCAGTACTTATTCTGCCTAATAAATTCTTTGCTCTATTACCTTAAGGCTTGAAACTTAACACCTAACCACCCAAAAACCCTGATGCCTTCCCCTAACGCGCAAACTACAATAAGTTGTTAAATTCAATGTAGTCTATTTTTTATGCACTGTTGGGAACTGGAAAAAAAAATGGGCCAGGGTTTCTTTTATACATGTTTTTGTCATGGATGAACTGGAAAGGATTTCAGGCTGTGGAGCTTTATGGTGGTCTTGATGAAGCAACTAAATAATATTGAACCTTGGTGCTCTATACACAGTTTATCAGTGCTCCCAAACAAGGGTCCACCTCTCCTTCCATGTCACTTGCATGCTAAGTGAATTTTCATCAGCACAGACAGAGCGTCAGCATAGCGTAGTAATACATTAAGTAATCATTTGGCCATTCCCGACACCTTTGTGTCACAGTTGATACTATCAGTGTGATACAGGATTTTGTGCTAACACAGCTTTTATGAGGCTAATTTGCTAATTTGTCCTCATGCTACAGAGTTTTTCAACGGGCAAAACTGTGGGGCTTATTTTGTGATCCGGTTTCCTATGATGCATTATCCGATGCATCGGATGAAGATGCTGGAGTGTTATTTTGGGGAAACGGTTTATCTTTGTTTGCTACAGAAATGCAATGCAAGCATGCAATTGCGTGACCGTCTTATAAGAGCATAACTGAAAATGAGCACTGGAAGAGTATAACAGCAATTCCTCCTCTTTCATGCAAAGCGTCACAAAAGAGCATCACTTCTCTTGCTTCATCTGGTCTCAGCTTGATTTAGTCAAGTTATGTTTAAGGCAACTGCTTGCATGTAAATAATTTATTCACACCGTCAAGGTTAGTAAATGTAACTTTACATCATGCCACGTTTTTATGAGTTCTTCAGATGAAGTGTCTTTCGGCGAAAAATTTAAAACTGTAAACTTCAGCGAGTTTTTGGTACTCAAATGCAAAGACGAAACAAGTTGAAATATATTTTATTTTCTTCATCCAGGGCGGGAATTTGCTGCCATTACTCCGAGGGCGGGGCTTCCTGTAGCCAAAGACGATGGCAGTAACACAGCTATTCTGATTGGCTGCCTGGTGGGCATCATCCTGCTGCTGCTGGCTGTTATAGTTGTCATTCTCTGGAGGCAGTACTGGAAAAAGATTCTGGGGAAGGTGGGTTGAGAGTCAGACCTTGATGTTTTACACCACTGATGTTTTCTCTAAGTTAGAAATATTTTATTTCGTGAAGCCGAACAGACGGTTGGATTTTGTTCTAAATTACTCATGAGAGAGAGAGAGATGTTCGCAGTCTTTTGCGAGTGAACCAACCCATCTCCATCTGGATTTATATTTGCTACTAATCAGTCAAAGATTAAAGTCCGTTTCCAGAATTTGATCACCCATTTGCCCTAATGCTTCCTTCACGTTGCCTCTCAGGCCCAGGGCAGTCTGTCCAACTCCGAGCTCCGGGTCCATCTGTCCGTCCCCTCAGACAACGTGGTCATCAACAACACGCACAGCTACTCCAGCCGCTACCAGCGTATTCACACGTTTCCCGACGACCGGGACCCTGACAGAGACGGGGAGGGCGAATACCAGGAGCCCAGCGCTCTGCTCCGGCCCAGAGACCACAGGGACAGCACGAGTAAGTTACAATCCGTTGCTTAGGGCTTTAAATGTTGCTTACCTTGATGAATTGTTGGTTGTTTTTTCTAAGTCAGCCTAAAAAACGTGTTTCAGAACATAAATAACGTGACATAAAGTGTTCTTAAAGTCTGAAGTCATCCTTTTTGCTTTATTATTTGTTCCTGACCAGCAACATTTCTTTAGAGGGTGTTTTTAAGCTTTCAATGCAGTTTGGCTGCTTTTCTTCTCATTAGTCCCTTTCAAACACAGTCAACCTTCTCTGCCAGGGCTTATTTTTAATTAATTGTGTTTTTATATGATTGTTTTATTCTTTTATTAATAGATGTTTCAGTTAATCAATCAAAATAACCAAAACCCTTTTTTTTTCCTGCCAACAAAGCTGTTTTCTTTTGTTTAAATGCCCTTTTGTGTTTGTTGCATACCACAAAACAAAAAAGGTAGATAAAGATTTGCACTTCAAAGTATGAGATATTTAATGTCACCCACATCATAAAAATATAAAATGAGGCCTTATTTATGCATTTACAAATAAAAAAGACAAAGTATTCAGACTGTCAAAAGTAATGGGATTAAAGTGGAGACAAAAAAACAAAAAAAGGCATCAGTTCTGTTATGAGCTACTCATTCTTAAAATGTAATAAAGGAGACTCTACATGATTTATGACTTATATTTATTTATTACTGTTTGTATTTCTTGAATTTATCCGGTTTAAATCTGATCGTTTCGACATTAAGTACTCTACCAGCCACAACCTGGAAAGATAATTTCAAGCTGCTGTTTATGATGCTTTTTTTTTAAATAACCAGTATGAGATCTATGGGTTTTGGGATGTATTTACTGCATGATTAGACTCTTATGGATATGCACCATTTTTCTCAATTTACTTTTTGGTAAACACTAATTTTAACAAGTTATCACTGGGGAAAAATGTATGCAATGGTTTAAAAAGGCTCACAAATTCACTACAAATGTAAAAAAAAAAAAAAAAAAAAAAATCGTCATGCTGTTAAAGTCTAGCTGGTAAGAAGACAAACACAGCATGTGTAAATATTGTTATGGCTGATTCTTCGTATAAAACTCATTCTTTTGTTTCAAATTATGACAATAAAACTGTGATAATTTTTGTACAAAATTTGATCTTGTTTCAAAATATTAGCCTGTAGTGAACACAACTAAATGTGACAAAATTGGATGAAGTAAAAGTGATTTAGTTGGCTGCAGCAAGTTTGCACATCAACACAAACAGCTACAGCATTAAACAGTCAAGTGTGTCTAAGGCTAGCTGCAACCTGCAGGGAATAGTAGCCATATTCACTTTTTTTGCCCTTATGTAGCCCATATTTGTTTTTTGTTTTTTTTAGATGATGTTCTGGAGAAAAAAATTTTTTTTAATCGGATCCTGACCACTTATTTATATGGTACAAAATTGGATACCCAACTTTTATATATTTAAAAGTGTGAAAGTATCACAATTTTGTGTTGGAGGGGTAGTGGAGCTTACCTGACTCCGCCAGATAGATTTGCTCCGCATATCCATCTGGAAACCTTCCGTTTAAGTAATTTTGGGAAGGGGCGAAAATACTGGTTAGCTGATTGGCCTATGTTGGTGATAGACGGGCCAAATAAACCAATCAGATTCGTCGTCACTCTGTTACGAGCGACGACGAAAACACAACCACAAGCCAAGCTACTCTTGCTGCTGCAGGTAAAGGCTCGTTAGCTCAGCAAAGAAATACTCTGTAATTCCGATAACACTTGCTCGATAGCCACGCTAACGCTAGTTTCATCGGCTGAAGCCGCCATGTTCTTTAGACTGAACTGTCGCGCTTCCCGTTGCGTCACACCTCAACCCGCCTCAAAGCCAACGCTGATTGGACGTTCGTTTGGTGAACGGCTCCAAATTTTCTTTAACGGAGAGTAGCCAGACTGATCTGCGAGTGAAACCTTGAAAGCTCGCGAGATCAGGATGGTCTCACGAGGCTATAGTGGAGCTGCAAGTCTTAATGTAAAAAAAAATGGATCAAACATGTTTGGCAGACAAAGTTGATGGAGCTGGTTATAATTTTGTCATCTCTGATTGCTCTCCAACTCCAGAACTGTAGCATCCACGGCCAAAGACTGCTCATCACTGGGGTCTGGTGTCAGTTGCAGTTCAATTAAAATGTGAAAAACTCACTCGAAAATCTCAGCAAAATAATTCACTTTTGCTGAGTATTGCAGTCTGCAGTGTGAAGAAGCCTAAACGCCTCCATAAACACATATTCAGGGGGAAACGTAGCAGACATGTGTAACGTCATAAAGTGTTTTCAGCGGCTTTAAAAAAAGAAAAAACTTCCAGCGGCTTTGTCTTTACAGGCTCATCAGTAATTTCTGGGCGTTGTCTCTTTAGCCGTGTTGTGTTTCCGTTGCTGTGGTTTGCAATAAAACTTTACAGAATGTCAAAACCTATCATGGCCTGAATAAAAATAATTTAGATATCATCCGAAGCTGAAAACTTTAAAAAACATGCTATACCCCGACTGACTTGACAGTGAAGCAGAAGCTTTATCTGCCATGTTTGTTTTGAAGTCAACCAACCAGCGACTGCAGCTGAACACGACTGATGTTTACAGCTTGCACACAAGCACCCCTGCAGACTGCAGCCAGGGGACTTTCTTCAGAGTCAGCAGTCAGGGGGGAAACGGCTTTAACTTTTGAGAAAAGCTTTATGAAAATACCAAAGCGAAATTCATTAAAACAATTACCGTAAACTCAAAACACTGACATTGACAGATTATTAAAGTCCCCATAATCGATTAAGCCGACTAGTTTCATCGGCCTGACACTGCACAAAATGTTGGCATGAACTGGCACACGGACAGAAAATAAGTGAAATAGCAGCTAAAACCTAAAGGAAAAAAAATAAAAATATCTCCAGAAAACTGGAAAAGCTGTTAACATGTTGTCCGACAGGGAAGTATGTAAAACACGTCCTCAGCTGCACACAGCTGGCAATAAATAAGCAGAAAATGTGACATAAATCCAACCTTCCATATGTACCACATTTACATTTCTACACTCATGCTTGTGGTTTGTACCACACTGCTTAGTTTGCATGCCTGTGTTTGTGCTTTTGCAAACTCGTTTGGAGACGGGACGCGACAAAAGCAAAAAAAAAAAAGAAAAAAATCCTGATGTGGCGTGCATATCCAGAAAACAGTGGTGTTACATTATATTCTGCTGTGCCAAACAAAAGTAAATCAGTTTAAACATTCTTCAAGGACGACTGGTTAAATGAAGATGCACAGTGCAAGGGGGGGGGGGGCACAAAAGAGCTATTGTTCTCAGGAAAGGGGAAGAGAAGGGAGGAGAAGCTGAGGCTTAAAGAAGAAAATGCATTCCTTTGCTTGCGTTGTTCCTCTGGAGGTTGGCATGCCATCTTTACTAGGCGCCTGCAAAGGTCTGAAATAACAAGAGTAACAAATATCCCATGCAGTCAGATTTTTTTTATTTTTTTTATGTTCGGTTGTGTTAACTTGCCTGTTACTGAGATGTCCTTCCTTCCCGTGCTCAAAAGGCAAACCCTTATCATCCCTGGTATGAACAAGGACACGCTAACACTGTCATCATTCTGTTTTGTTCTGTCATGTTTTTTTTTTTTTGTACACCCCTCCTCTTTCTGTACGTTTGTTTGTGTGTTTGTGTGTGTGTGTGTGTGTGACCTCATAGCCTTGCCGTTAAACAATCCGGCCTATCACCTGCTCCAACCAGATCACAGAAAAGGCTCCAGAGCCGTAGTTGTCCCGAGATCCAATCGGGCTCAAGAAAAGAGCCTCAATGTGCCCCAGGGTAAGAAGCCTCAGACTGGGCCGGCACAGTCAGGAGGATTCCCTGCTTCTCTACTCACTTTGCCCGCCTGTCGGCGCCGAGGCAGTAGAAGTCTTTCTGCCAAATATTAACAGTCTGTTTCTGCATGTAACCGTCTCATTCACTCTTCAGATAACTTTCCTTTGTTTGAAGGGATACTTTGGATTCTAACGAACTGCAAAGCTTATTTTTTATACTTGGTCAAGCTCAGTTCCTGTTAATGCAACAGGAGCACCAGGTTATTGGTCTGCAATTTTGGTTATTCAGCCGAAAATATTCTGGCTAGCTTATAAACTGACCTTTATTTTGTTAATAGACCACTCTTTTAGGAATAACAGGTTTGATTTGTTTGGACTAACTGTTAATTTTCATTAGATTTTGCTTTGGGCTTGATATGTCTGGCATGTAGCACACCTCCAGCCAAACAGTGACCCTAAACAGCACAACGGCGGCACAGAAAATCTCCAGCAGTTAAAACATGAAATGTAAAAGAAGAGAATGTATATCGGTTATTAAATGGTTACACACACCCCTGTTTAAATGGCAAATTGTTTCAATCTGAAATGTATCATGAGCAAATCTCTGTGGAGGATAAGGGAGATGAATATGAAGGCTGCAATAACCCAGCACCGAATTCTTCAAACTAGAATATTCACACCTGCCACCAATTCTAATGAATCTAATCGACCATCAATGAGGTTCAGCTGTCCCTGTAGGATTTTCCTGACATTTTCTCACTGGTATAATTTGGCGAGAGCCGTTGTTTGCAGATGCATCCTATCCTGAATGGGAAAACTTTCAAATACCAGCTAATTTTGACCCAAAACCTTGAAGTGTCTGCAAGAAAGCTGAAGAGGAAGAGAGATGAAGAGAGTCTTGAGAGTGAATTCAATGCATCAAAAACACGACTTCACCAGAAGAAAGGAAACGTTTTGATGTGGTCTCGTGCAGAACTACATTTTACAGAAACATTTTACTTTAGGTCTGTTGAAGATTGGAGAGACCACAGCCTTCCACAGAGAACTGTGGAAGGGTGTTGCCAGGTCAAGATGTGGACACTGGTTGGATCTAAAGGAGCTTCAACAAAGCAGTAGTTTAAGGGTGTTACACTTCTGCAATAAGGTCATTGCAAATATTTTTGCTATCTTTCCAGATCGAGTCAAACTACCTCGTTTTGAATCTTGTTATAATCCGTGCATTGCCTTAGACTTATCCAAGATCGGGTCCTGGCACAACAGGTCCAGGAGAGAAACCCAGACACCCCCCAGAAACATCCTCCAGCTCATTTTAGGGAACTTCAGTACCAGAACAGACGGGATATATATATATATATGTATATATAGTCCCTCATGCAACTTTTAGGTCATGATCCAGACCTCATGACCGTTGGTGAGGGCCAGAACGTAGACGGACCGGTAAATTGAGAGTTCTGCTGTTTGGCTCAGCTCTTTCTTCACCCCATCAGACTAGACCAGCGCATGCATTACTGCAGATGGCCGCCTCAAACTCTAGTCAGTTGTCATAATACAGTGCAGTTAACTTTAATTGGTAATGACAGCAAGTAAATAGTTGTCTTAGGAAGCTCAGCCAGATTGCATCGAGTCATTGACGAGTTTCTTTAAGCACTTATGTGGGAACCTACTGCCAGACTCTCCTGAAGCGTGGCTGCAACTCATCCTATTTCTTTCCAAGCTGTCATAAATAGATAAGCAGTACTGAAGTTAACTGTATAATACACAGTATCGTGATCTATTAGCTGCAGTTGCATGTAAATTTAGGCAGAAAATTCTCCTATCAGGCTCATCATTATTTCAAAGGTAAAACAACTTAGTATTCAGGTCCCTCTCTCCCTACAAGCCCATGACTCAAGTGCTGTCTGAACCTTTTGGGAGCCGCTGGTATCAAACGTAAAATCATTTTTATTTTTTTTTTGAGGCGTTTTAATGTTATCAGCGAGTAAAAATGTAGGTTCTAATTTAGTTTGAAATTAGGAGTGCGATAGGCTGTAAATGAGCAAAGAGTGGTTCAATATGAAGTGTTTCATACCCATTACGCATGCAGGGAGATGCAGCAATATGTCTCGTATCGATGTGATAAACTTATATATTATTTTTGCTCTCGCTGGAATAAAGCAGGTCATTAGAGGGTGAATGTGTACTGTCGGCTGACTAAATGAAACGATGATTGATGTACTGACCGCACTGCAGGAGGCCGCAGAGGGGAGTGCATTCACAAAATTGTAATCCTTCACAACTTGCAGGGGTGTGTCCATAATTCTGCAGGATGGCAGCCTCACTGCATAATTTCTCCTCCAGCTCAGCCTCCCAGTAGATGAATGAGCTCGCAGCTGTGCTCAGGACCATCATCTGTTCTTCTGTAATAATAAATAACCTTATCATGGGCCAGGAGAGCTGACTGTGTGGAATAAAAAAAATAAATAAAAAAAAGTCGTTAAACTTGTTTTCGGTTATCTCGGATTGGATAGATTTTTCTTTTTGACATTTTTTAGTTTTTGTGCAGAAAATGTTGGTATTCAGCTGAAATCCAAACTATCCCTTCAAAACAAGCTGCCTGACTTTATATCTTCTGATCCTGTTTCTGTAGAGGGCCGTTTTGAATCGCTCGCTTGTTCTCGGTTATCCCGTCATTTCATCCACGCGGTCGGCCTCTTTTCTTCCTTGTCTCCAGCTTGTGGTTTGGACTTGGACCTGGAGAAAGGCTTCCCCCCAGCACACGAAGAGCCTCCCCCCTATCCTGGCTCCCCGCCTTATCCATCTCTGTCTCCACCAGTCTCTCCCCCGCTGCCTCCCAGCGTCCCGCATTATGCCGAGGCAGACATTGTAAGCCTGCAGGGGGTCAGCGGCAACAACACCTACGCTGTGCCGGCCCTGGCCTCCTCCAGCCCTGGTGCCGACGCCCTGCCGCTGCCGGAGCTGCCGCGCCAGTGTCTCGTCTTCAAGGAGAAGCTGGGAGAGGGACAGTTCGGGGAGGTGAGAACCGGCAAAGACGGAGGACATGTCCGTGTGATCACTGCTCTCTATCAATACCTGGCTCTTTATTTATTTTATTTATTTGTTGGTGTGGTCAAAGGTGCACCTGTGTGAAATTGAGAACCCTCTGGACCTCCCGATCCTGGAGTTCCCCTTTAATGTGAGGAAAGGTCGCCCTCTTCTGGTGGCAGTGAAGATACTGCGCCCAGATGCCTCCAAGAATGCCAGGTTTGTATCCTCCTCGTCTGATCGCCTTCAGCGTGGTTTACGTTTTTCCTTTCTGTCGTTACAGCTTAGCGCCTCATTTGTGCCTTCGTGTTCACTGAACTACAGCGTTTCCCTTTAGACATGAAATTAAAGGGAGGATTTAGTAAAAATAAAACACTTTTACAAACTCCTCCTCTGATTTACAATGTGAATGCTATTTTGTTCCTAATACTACAATACATAGATATTTTTTGAATATATAAATGTAGCATTTTCCCTCATTCATATCCTATGGGCTTTATTTGAATAATTTAGAAAGTAATCAAATATTTATTTATAAAGTAAGAATTTGAATGTCATAATACAGTGTAGGAGGGGAATTTGTTGTGTCTCTGAGAAAAATAAACACAGATAACGCAAAAAATTTAGTTGGACAACATATTTCATTGATTTCATTATTTGATTAACTGAAGCGGTTAATCAAGTAATGGAATCAATTTTAAAAGAAGAGGGGGAAATATATCAATCTCACACTCATGAATTTAGCTAAAGTCAGCCTTTTTATTTGAGAAAGTTTATTCTGTGTTGGGCAGTACCAGCGTTTAGAAATAAACATTTTCAGTAAAATCATCAGTGGTGCAATTACTGGCACCCCTGCTTCTAAAACCCTTTTGCCAACAGGACGGCATCTTCCTTTATGATGTTTCACAGGATCGGAGCAGAGAGAAAGATCTTTGGCCATTCCTCTTTCCACAGTCTCTCTCCATCATCCAGTCTTATGTTTCAGCTCCTCCCACAGCTTTCTGATGGATTTAGGTGTGGGAATTAAAATGGCTATGGATAAAGATTTGTTTTGGATAATTCAACTCAGACTGGGGTGCCTTTTTTTTAATTCTCAAACTAATTGCTGTAACTAATAAAGAAAATACAAGAAATGAGGGTTCAGTATCTTCTCCACAAACTCCTTGACGTTTAAAAAAAATGCATCAATCTTCTCAGCCAATGGTCTCAGCCATCTCCAAAACAATTAAAGGACATAATAGTTTTTATTTTCTTTATGCCATATATTTTGAGATCAGCATAAAGGGTATTTCCTGCCTATGCCGAGCTATAATATTTAATTTTGGCTCAATATTCACACTTAGTTTGTCACCAAAATAAAACAAAGGTTGCGTAGCTATGAATCCCAGATGACTGCCAGAGCTTCTCTGTCATCCTTCGTGAGAAGTTTCTGTAGGAACAGAACCTCGGATGACGTCAGACTTTAAAGGATCTGATTGGTCATCCAATCTGTCACAGGCGTTAATACTGGAATGGCGTAATGGGAGCATTCAGTGCTTTCAGCGCCGCCCTCTGGTGGTCTGGAGGGATGCAATAGAACTCATAGGTCATGAAACTCTCCAGGTTCATTTGAAGAAGAAAAATAAGCTAAAACAGATGCAGTGATGTGAGGAAGGCTGCTAACCTGTTTGAGGGGATTATCTCAGACAGATCTGATCAGGAGCTGCTGGACTGTGGCTGCAAACACTTGGTACCCTTTAGTTCTCAGACAGAAGATCTCTCAAAATCTCCTGCTGTGGAAAAAGTGAAAAGATGTTTGGAGAAAGGTGGCTTAAGTAAGTAACTCAGTCCTGAACCACACTGGGAGTGGGTGTGAAGCGGCTTTAACTGGGTCAGCATGATTAGACACGTCTGCTGTGGATAAAGACTCCACTGTTGAGTTGAGTTCAGGCTGAGATTGATGAAAAGATCTTTGGTAAACAAAGAAAGAACTGTAGCGGTTTGCAGAGCTCTGTTACAGAGCTCAGGAACATGGCTGCATCTCCATAGTTTCCAGACTTAGACTTTTTATGAATTTATTAAGAGATGGAGCTGCACAAACATATCGACCTAAAGAAAACAAATCTATATGAACCAAAGTGCAGAAAGCTGGAACTTTATGTTGGATTTTTTGATTCTTAGGAGGAGCGAGAACTTGTTTTGTTGATTCATCTTCTTCTTTAATCATCTTAGCAGAAACAAACCTCTGATCTTTTTTTTTTCTCCCCACATCTCCTTTTTCTTGTGGTAGAAACGACTTCCTGAAAGAGGTAAAGATCTTGTCTCGCCTGAAGGACCCAAACATCATCCGGCTGCTGGGAGTGTGTGTGAGCAGTGATCCCCTCTGCATGGTCACTGAGTACATGGAGTGTGGAGACCTGAACCAGTATCTGTCCCAGCGTGTCCTGCTGGATAAAACTGAGCCTTCACACAACACGCCGACCATCAGGTAACTTATCCAATAAAGTTTACATCCATGCCCTTTAAATTCACCCTCCTAACTTAGTGTTCACACTTGCCGCTTCCCTTGTTCTCCAGTTATCCAGCGATCATCTCCATGGCCAGCCAGATTGCATCAGGAATGAAGTTCCTGTCCTCCCTGAACTTTGTGCATCGGGATCTGGCCACTCGCAACTGCCTGGTCGGCGGAGAGAAGGGTGAGAGCGGCGAGGATCAAGGCGGGGAGCGTCACATCAAGATAGCCGACTTCGGGATGAGCAGAAACCTGTACGCCGGAGACTACTACAGGATCCAGGGCAGAGCTGTGCTGCCGATACGATGGATGGCCTGGGAGTGCATCCTCATGGTGAGCAGCCAAACATGTCTGTTGGGTCGTGAATGACTTGTTATATGAGGGCCAGGTTTATTTTCATATGAACGGCTTTTAGTTTGATCTACAATGGTTTCTAGATGGTTGAGTCAAAATGTAAGACTTTTCTAGACTCAACTTTCTCAATTTCTCACTTTCTTAATTCCTACTTTAACACAATTTCAAAAGTTCACAATAAAGTCATGGCAGATTGTTATATGGCTTTAAAAATAGACCATGAAAGATGGATGGATGGCAGTGTTGTAGTCAAGTCACTATGCTTCGAGTCCGAGTCCAGGTTCGAGTCTCCAGTGTTCAAGTCTGAGTCAAGTCCAAGTCATTAAAAAAAAAAGTCAAGTCCGAGTCGAGTCACTATTGATCAAGTCGAGTTCAAGTTCCGCACTAAAGTAAGCATAGCCTACATGTTTTAAACTAAAAAAAAATCCACATAGCTGTGGTGTCGCAGTTCATAGGCACGTCCTAATGCCGCCCGCTATGTGATGTATGACATCAAGCAGTAAGATTCCATTGCACTAATAATTTAGATATTAAAATCATACACCAAATAATATTCTAATGACATTTTAAAATTATAGCCTAATGATATAAAAAAAAGTCGAGTCTTTTTCTCAATTTCCGAGTCAGAATGATCTGAATGTAGGAGTCCGAGTCCAAGTTCGAGTCATCAGTGCTCAAGTCCAAGTCAAGTCATGAGTCTCTAAATTTAGCTAATGACTCGGACTCAAGTACTACAACACTAATGGATGGATGGATGGATGGATGGATGGATGGATGGATGGATTGCAGCAAATCCTGGCCAAGGCTCTTTTTGCCTGGAGTTTGCATGGTCTCCCTGTGCATGCGTGGGTTCTTTCTGGGTACTCCAGCTTCCTTCCACAGTCTAAAAACATGACAGTTAGGTTAATTGCCCCTCAGAGGTGTGTGTGTGTGTGTTGTTGTTTCTGCTGTGTCTCTGTGTTATCCTGTGATGAACCTGTCCAGGGTGTACGCCTTGCTGACCACTGGAGATAGGCTCCCCTGGTGACTCTGAAAGGATAAGTGGGTATAGATGACGAACGGATGGATGCTATTTTCCCTATTTATCCAGACGTGGAAAACAGTCAGATTCCATAGTTTTCCAGACTGCGAAGGCAACTCTGAATGTATACATTTTTAATTGTACTGTAATTTACTACCAAGTTAATGCAGGTCAAGGCTTTTTGGATGTTAATAGTGAAATTATACGAAAAAAAAAACCATCAAAAAAACAAACTAATGCACTCAATAAAAACAGCGATTCATTAATAAAGCACTCACACGTGAAAGAAACCCATTAAAATTTGTCATTCCTCTCCAGCAGACTCCCCTTTTATGATAATGATGCTTATAATCGATGGGACACTAATGGAGACTGTGATGATGGAGGCAAAGGTTGACGCGTGTGTGTTGGTGTGTGTCCTCAGGGTAAGTTCACCACAGCCAGCGACGTGTGGGCGTTCGGGGTCACTCTGTGGGAGATGCTGAGCGTTTGTCAGGAGCAGCCGTACTCCAACCTCACAGATGAGCAAGTCATAGACAACGCTGGGGAGTTCTTCAGAGACCAGGGCAGACAGGTATGGCATGCAGGAAAATAAGCATACGCCACAACATGATCACAGCTTTGCCGGCTTAAATGTTCATTTTGGGCTCTTTAAAAAGTGACTTAACCTCATTAAAACACGGGTCAGACCACAGGATGTTTTCTTAAAGGTTTTGGAAATCTTTAAGATGTTTTAGAGCAAATCTGAGATGGACCTTTGCATTACTGATGATTTTGGCCTTAAAGGTCTCCCTGAATGACGTGCTGTGATGGTTCAGTCTCTCTTACTGCTGAATCATAAACTCTGAAGGCAACGGAGGCCTGCAGGGCTTTACATGTTGTTCTGGGTTCCTTTGTAAATTCCCGGATCTGAGTTTTGCTCATGGCCTTCCTGCTCACCAGTCTCACAAATCCGCCATTTTTATTTCTCGGAGCGATTTTTGTAGTCCACTCCGACGGATGCCAAAGCTACAAGTGGACAAGTCATTGGTTGTTCATTACAGCGTCCCCCAGCATACTCCAAAAATGGCTGATTGGGGTGAAGTGGAACGCCGTGTACCTGGTGGGGGGGGGGGTACCTCCCTTTAGATTTAAAGAGACAGCACCAAAACACGTTGTTCTCAGACGAACCTCAGAACAGGGGGAGTGTAGTGGTAAATCTACGAGGAATTCAGACTAAATCATTGCAGCTCCGCTTTATATAGACCACAACTGAATGATTTCAAGTCAAAAGGAAGAACTTAAAAGCAGAATATGTTCCTTTTTTAAGTATTTTTTTTAAGGTTAGCTAGAGAAATTGCTAACCTTAAGGTTAGCTAGAGAAATCTAAAACGTGTGTAATCAGGATTTCACAACGGCAAATATATTTTCAGAGAGGGCTGGGCTGGTTTGTGAATATATAAAAAAAAAGTTAAATGATTTGAAATGTAAATATGACAGTAAAAGAGGTGATCTGCAATACTTTCCTACAGTACTCTACACTATAAGCGATTAGCCTGACCAGCGTTACTAAAACAGAAGTTGCTGTGTGTACGAGAATGTTGAACCTTAGCTTCCCTCTGAGCTTTTTAAAAGCACGCCAACGGCTCCACATCCATCATGGAAGGCTGTTTCCATTCAAATAGCTTCTTAGCTTCATTTTTACACAACTCACTGACAGGAAAATAGCTAACTTAGCATCACTTAGATGTGATGTATCCACCGGTTGGAAAAAGATTAGGTTTTTGAGTTTGTGACAGTGTGATCACCAGTCAGGACCAGTCGAGCTAAAGCTCCTCAGTTACTGATCACTAATTATAAAGTAGCAGAATAACTGAAAAAGGTCATCATATACCTGTGTTTCTCTTCCAGGTGTATCTGGGCAGGCCGGCTGTGTGTCCTCAGGGTCTCTACGAGCTCATGTTGAGCTGCTGGAACAGGGACTGCAAGCTCCGCCCCTCTTTTGCCGACATCCACTCCTTTCTTACCGAGGACGCCATGAACATGGTTTGATGGAAGAGCAACAGGAACAAAAGCGACCTGAGTGCTCGAGCTTGGCCGGTGATGTGGGATGTTGTGGTGGAGGGTGCGTTCACAGGGAGAGTGGGTCGCTCGCTTGTGCATTTTTGTACTTTTTTGGGTGGACGGGGCTGGGACACCGCTGGTTCGGTTTTACTTCCACATCAGACCCCCCCCAAAGACGCCTTTTAGTGGGTAACGGCTACATTTTGTAGTGATTGGTGGTGGGTTCAGTCTGCATATTAGTTTTCTCTTGTTTCAGCTTCTTTACAATTAAGGAGAGATTGCATCACTGGTGATTCGGTGCTGCAGAGTTGAGGATGCAGGAATCACAATCAATAACTACAGCTTCATGTCTGACATCCAACGTATTCAGCATTTTAAATGTTATTCGTAGCTTAACGGGTGAATATGCTATGTCTCCGCATATCATGAAGAACTCAACACCTGTTGTTTGGAGGTGAAATAGCACACACAGAGGGATTGTCTTAGTATTTATAGCCCACAGCATGCCCTGTAACTCAGTGAGCTTACTCCCAGCTACATCCCCTTTGGCCTACTTCTTACTACGTCTCTTCATTTGATCTCAGCCCCACATTCTTGCCCAGTGACCCACATCCACAGCGTTTGTGGAGAAGTAAAAACGGCACGGACCGGACAGCAGCAGCCCCCTTTTCTATAATGTGAATACATCAAGTCCGTCATCAGGCACCAATCTCCCATCTTTAATCATAGAAATAGTTAAAGAGCCATCTGACCTCCATCTGTGAGAGGAAAAAGGTCTGCACCCGATGCTGAACAGACTCCCCAAACAAGAGGAAAGATGCACAGAAGATGAGTCTGCAGATGCAAATTAACAAAATATTTTTTTTTTCAGCAGAGAGACGATGCTCTGGGACTCCTTCTCAGGCGCCGGTGTTTTTTATTTTTTTCTCTGTACTGTTGTTCCTTTATTTGACTGCGACTCGGTCAGGAAGGATCGATTTTTTAAAAATTCCACAAATCAGCAGCACTTTACCCAACATGCATTTCCCTGTCTGTGATGAAAGTCCTCTCTGTAACGGGTCTGAATGATGATTCCCGATTCTCCTCGCAACTATTCACAAAATGTTCTGAACACAATCGGGATATGCATCTCAAACGTGTACGCTTCCTGTTAAGATACCCAGTTTTTGTGATGTTAAAAATACTGTGATGAATAATTTTAAAACTATTTTCCACCTTTTTATATGGGATTCGTCTTGTACACTTCCAGTAAAAAAAATAAAATCTGTAAATGAAAGAAACTATAAAGCATAAAAAGCTGTAATGACCTGGTTGCATAACTGTACACACCCTGTAAGTGGTACTTTTAAGGCTGTTGTACCCAACTCTGGTCCTCAGGGGCCCCAGTCCTGCATGTTTTAGGTGCATCCTTGCTCCCACACACCTGACTTAAATGAATCTATGATAAAGAGGCGTCTGCAGCACCCGATGGTCATGCAAACATTTGAAGCGGGTGAGCTGGTACAGAGACGTGTCTAAAACATGCAGGACGGGGGTCCCTGGGGACCAGGGTGGGGAACCACTGCTTTAAAGCACCTATTGGTTCACTTTCTGGATTCAGTCTTCTTCGGTCAACATCCATCAGCAGCACCACATCTTGATTTGACAATGTTTGCAAACACTGCTTGGGAAGAGTTCTCCAAATCTGTGAGATTGTGAGAAACATTGGTTCTTGGGTTCTGACTAGGCAACTCCAAAACTTGCGTGCCTACCCTCACACAGCATGATGCTGCCACCACCATGTTTCAGTGTGCTCACTCATTGATGTTCAATGCTTTACACTGCAAAAACAGAACTAAAAATAAGTAACATTTTCTCGAAATTAGTGCATTTGTCCTTGATTTGAGCAGGTAAATAAAATTATCTGCCAATGGAAAGAGTATTTTACCCCTTAAATAAGATAATTAGGTTATGGAGATGAGTTCTTCCTATTTTAAGTGCAAAAATCTTATTCCATTGGCATATTATTTTATTTACCTGCTCAAATAAAGTATAAATACACTAATTTCAAGAAAATTTTACTTATTTTTAGTTAAGTTTTTGCAGTGTAGGAACTGTTGCCCAAACATTTGATTGGTTTCATCAGCTCATATTACATCTTTCCTCAGGGGTTTAGCGGGTATTTAGCCAGACCTGCATGTTTTCTTTAGACCAAAAATGCATTCTGTCTTGCACCAGTACTCCTTAGTCCAGACATGTGGAGAATACAGGGGATACCTAACCAGAACTTCCTGAAGCTGATTAGGTTTGTTCGTCCTCTGACCGGTTCTAGTCTTGTTCTTTCAACTGACTTTGAAGAAACATCCAGTATTCATAATGCTGGAAAGTCCTACAAGGACAGTTTAACCATATTAACGATTAATCAGATTCACTGTAATTGAAGAAGACTGAATGTTGAAATTAAAATCAAAAAGGTGCACCTTTAAGAACATTTGTTTAGTCACTTGTCCAGGGAGTAAACCACCTCTCTGGAGACCACTGGAGATAGTAGCCCCCCCCCCCCCCCCCCCCCCCCCACAACCCCACCCACCAACACCAGCACCCCTGCATAGAAAGCAGGTATAGAAAACGGGTGGACGACTGGCTGTTTGCATATTGCCCCCTTATAAATCAGTTGGTTTTACAATTGAACTGTGCAACATAAACATGTTACAACAAAGGTGGAAAAGGTCAGGAATGGTTTTATCATGTTCTAATTTATTTTTACTGCACAAAAGCCTGGCATGTTAGCAGGTAGTGTGTGTGAAAACACTTGATACCTACTGTAATCTGTAAACCCTCCCCTACGCAGCTTTGCCAGACCATTAGATGTAAAATATTTGTTTTAAAAACTGGAATGGCTTTCTGGATTCAAACTACAGTCTATGTGACATTTCAGAGTGCCAAGATGTTACCGATCATATAATATTCTTTTATATCACTGTAATTTTTATGGCATTAGTCAAACGGGGAATTCTGGTATTCCTGATTTTTGGTGTGAAAGTCGATCTCTGCATTGTTCCATGTTTAAGCTGACTGTGGTAGAACCAGTGCTTCTACCTTACTGTCTGTACAGCACTGTAAATCTGTTCTGAGATCCCCCTGATTGTGAAGTAATACATGTTCAGTAATTGTCTACGGTTGTGCCATTTCACTCATTCTGATACACTGTTATTCACATTCATTTTACCATGCTTATAGTAAAAAAAAATGAGGTACATTCACTTTCAATTTTAAATATCAAGAGACATTCATGTTTTTGGTACTCACCAGATGAACAAATTCATATTACCATGTGAAGATTTATTTATAGTGAAGAAGCCGTTTCCATTACCTGGCAGAACCACCGTTAGCAGCAACAGCTAAAATAAATAATATTCTGTAGGACTTTATAATTCTCTCATGACACTTTAAAAAGCTAACTAAAAGTAAGTAAAATTTTCTTGAAATTAGTGTATTTGTTCTCGATTTGAGCAGGTAAATAAAATTATTTGCCAATGGAATAAGATTTTTGGACTTAAAATAGGTACAACTCATCTCCATATTTTTTTCAAGTGCAGTATATCTAATTGTCTTATCTTGAGTCAAAATACTCATTCCGTTGGCAAACAATCTTATTTGCCTGCTCAAATCAAGGACAAATACTGTAATTTTAAGAATATTTTACTCTTAATTCCCTTTTGCAGTGCATTGTTAGGGTGTTTTTTCATCTTTTTGCCCATATCAATTGTGTTAAGGCTTGTAGGGCTCAGTAGTCATGTTTATTTACATGATCAAAGTCAAGAAATGTAAAACAAAAGCACAAGGCAGTTGAGAATGAGCGTGAAAGTTGACAAAGAGAGGCCGTGTTTATATGGCGGACAATCTAGTGAAGAGGAGAAAGTCTGCAGAAATGTAGTCTTATTGTAACAGCTTGGAGACCTAACAAACCAGTACCCTACACGGGGGTTTAAAAGTACACATTGATCCAGAAAACAATGTCAGTGTCGCTAAAACCATGATGAATTTGAAGCCTCAAGTTGGAGCTGTCACAGAATTGTCATAATCCATATATGGAAGTGCTTCCTGTTATTCATGGGCCCCGACTCAAAATGTTTCAGAAAGGAGTTTTAAAATTGCTTAATCCTCTTTTACAAACTGTGGAAAATGTGATTGATTTGTTTCACACTTCTACAAGTTTTCTGGCCTTTTAAATTAGATGATTTCTGCTCCTTTTGGGGGCTGCAATAGTATTTAATTCAGCCGAGCCAGAAAATATTGCTTCAGTTAAGTTTTAATTTCAAATTTTCTTGGCTGCTTTTTTTGTCACTTTATGTATAAATATAAATTCAAATATAGAACTAAGAATTATGCCCCATATAACCTGTATTTAGCTTGATACACATAAAATATCACTGTAGTTATAGTCCTTTAATGCAACTGTGGACAGTGAGTCAGACTGTGATCCTTCTGCCATGTAATTCAAAATTAGATGTGACTTCTAACCTGTTTGGTTGCAAAAAAAAAAAAGGGTTTATAAAAGTACATTAAACTTTCAAACATATCTACAAAAAACAAGCCATAACACTTACAATGTGAGACAAATCCAAATCCATCTGACCTGAATAAGACCACACTGATATTAGTTACAAGACCACCATATCATCTGCAAAACATGAGCCAAAAACAAAGCTTGATATATTGAATATAATGTTTGTTGTGCTAACACAACAAGCAGCATTTTTTTTTCATTTACAGGACTATAATATTGAAAGTGGTTGTACTTAACATTTTACTATAGCTCTAATCTAACCTCCATGTCTCATTGATCACCTTGTGTCTTTGAAGCCAGTTTTCATAAGTATGTACATATTCTAAGGACAGGATTACAGTTTTCTTTACTAATATATAGATAACTCCTGTTACATTTTGGGCCTATTGTCTCTGTAGAAACGCTTGCTACCTTCAAGCTCTTACTCATTGTTGTTCTATTTTTGTAGCTGTTTTATTAAAGTTACCCTTTTCAAATAAATGCACAGCCTCACACTTCTTCAGACTCGACAGGAGTAACTCAACAGGCATTTTTTGTTTTTGGTGAATTAAGTGTTTTATTAAAAGTTTACTACACATACCTTTTGTATATTTCATTCAAATACAGGCAGTTTTACAAACAGTTCTGTTTCACACTATATAGAATTTACTATTATTATGTCAGTCTAAAATAGCCATGCAACAAACATTTTCAAGGCTTACAGCTGTCCTGTTCAATAGTGATGGCTAATTGCCTGTGATTAGGTAGACATTCACTAAAAGCAGAAAAAAGCCCAATTAAAGAGGTAAGAAGCACGACCAGGCACTTGGAGGTAACAAGAATAAAGGCATAAGGCTTGCTGATGCAAACCTCTGGCCAGTTAGTCTGGAAAAGAAAATATATAAAATCTGATACAGAAGCACCTGGTTGGTAGTATACATAATAAAAAATTACAACTACAGTAATATAAGAACTGGTCTCAGCTAAAATCTGAAATATTCTGCATGATTTCAAAGGATCGGTACAATCGATATTGAAAAAACGTCCTATGTCTAATTTAAACTCCAGGCTATAGAAACATACTGGAGTCAGGGTATGATTTGTCACATTGGTACTGGTTCTGTCTCTACAGCATAAAGAAACCCCAGAACTAGACCATCAAAGAGACCGCGCTGCTTTGCTCCAACAACCAGACACTTGCAATGCATCGAACAGGAAAACCCCAGAACTTGTTTCCATCAAACACCTCCTTTAACGACACTTTGAGACAGAAATCCCTCCACATGCAGCACAAACTGATACTTGGTGACGGTAAATGTTACCAGTGGACAACGAGGTTAGCTGTGTTTAACAATGTCAGTTTAAGATGATTGACATCCTAAAAACTTAAAATACAAACTCTGCATGACAAATACTCAGGACCAATCTAAGATGGCAGGAGGAACAGAGAGCTCTGTGGAAGAGGACTTCCACTACTGCCTTTGAAAATAAAGCAATTATTACGATATTAAATAAAAATGTATACTAAATAAATGAAAAGTTGGGAAGGTTTTGCTGAATTTAAGCCATGAGTTCTGACTCCAAACCTTCACACTTGAGCTTTTAATAAGGGCACAGCATATTCTCAAGAGATAGGACAATCCTTTTGGTGGTAGCAGCAGGTGTGGCTCCCTGAACTTCCTAAAGCACTTTGCATTTTGTAATTAAAAAGGCACAGCATGCTCTGAATTATAACCAGAAAAATAACAGTTTAGTGGCCCAGTCCCTTTGCAGGACATACCAAGACAATCACAACACAAACAGGTGCATATTGAAGATCAGGTATAAAAGATGGCAGTTCTGATAATGTTGAACTATGAGCTATAGAGGGCTGTGTGGCTGTGACCCGCAGCGATCCGGGACACGGACAGAAGCAACAAAGCTGGAAAGACATGCACAGACACACAGTGAGACAAAAAAAAAATGACTATGCTGATTCGACACGAGTAGAGTGATCATCAGAGAGCTTCACAAAGTTTAGATCAGGAGCTTCACACCTCCTCCTTAACGCACGCGGGACGTCTTCCCAGTAACCTGGATAAGGAAAGAATAAGAAGTCAACATTTGGAGTTTGTGCCGTCAGGTGAATTATCTGTTTTTCACTGGCCTGACTATGAAGTACCTGTGAAATTTCAACTCCGGTGAGTTTCTCCAAAGCTTCCGGCAGCCGGGTCATGATTTCCAACACTTCTCCGGCAAGTTTAGCTGGTCCCACCTCTGAGCCGCCGCTGGACACCATTGTGATCTTCTGGGCCTTCGACATAGGCTTGCTGATCTCCTCAGCCATCTGCAGAGAAAAACGGTCATCAGAAAAATCAAAAGGCTGGATGTTGGTTGTAATGGCTTAAAGGTGACCTATTGTGCTTCCCTTTAAACATTTAGAAAAGGACTATGGACACAAAAAATCGTTGTGAGATAATGAGATTTCACCTCCCCAGTTTCACCTGTTTTGAGCTTCTTTCAGAATGGCCTGCTTTTTGGGCTCTGTCACTTTAATGCAGATAAGCTGTAGCTGGCCACGCCGCTGTTTACACTCGCACTTTATACCATAGACATTATAAACGAAGACGCCTCATTGGGTGCAGGTTTGTACGTCAACGTCACCGCCATATTGTATGTGGCAGAAAGTAGTGAACGTCTATGTTCCCTGTGTATATGTTTTAAGTATTTAGATAGAAAAATATAGATGGAGCTTACAAATAGTTGTAAAAAATAGATTAGAGATTGGCAGCCAGATTGGCTTTTGATCGAGATATATATAAATTAATTGGTTAAATCTAAAAATTGTGGTCTTCATCATTAAAACCATGTGAACCTTTTAAGATCTGGTATGGACACAGATTAGCAACAGACTTTTTGGGGGATCATTAAAGAGATAAAATTACTAATGTGAGGAAAAAAGTAATACAATCAAGTAAAAAAAGGAGACAAAAGTGGTAACATGAGAAAATCGTCATATTATGACAATAAAGGGGGAACATTTCCACAATAGTTACGGTTTGCATAACTATTTTAGTCCTGGAGTAATAGGGCCAGGTAAAATTATTTTTATTATTTTTATTCTTTTACGAGAATAAAGTCAGGAGTATGAAGCCAAAGGAATACAAAAATAAAATTGTAATATTACAAAAATAAAAATATTACGAATATAAAGTATATTCTGAGATTAAAGTCCCTCTGAACTGCAGATTTGCCACATTCAACATGGCGTTCGCTCTGATGCATCCTCAGCATAGGCAGAACCCGCCCAATGAGGCTTCTACGTTAATAATGTCTATGCTTTATACACAAAAATGAAAATTGCTGCAAGCAGATGCACAATGGTACAATAGTACTTCTTTGTGGAGCCTGCTGCACAACTAGCAAGAATGCAGCAACAGTTTCTGAGGGGCAAGTAAAGTAGCTTAGAGTTCCAGAGCCACGTTGAACGGCACGTTTCTGCAGTGTTAAACTATCCTGTTTTAGCTTTTCAACTGCCTAGGTCTGTTAGTGTTATGAATCTGAGAAAAATAAATAAGACGCTAATAGGGCTAGCAGCCCGATGGGATTTTGAATGCAAATTAGCATCATGCTAACCGTTAGTTGTTTGTCTTTTCGGTGTAATATTAAGTGTAAGGGAATTAATACCAATGTTGTGTATGTGATTTATTCTAATAATAATTATAACTTCAATGTAAGATGTGATATATGTGTTAAGGTTTTGGATGTTACTGTTTTACTGCGCTTGGTGAGGGGCTAAGCTCAGCTGGGGCTAGGTTAGGGGTTAGGCGTGGCAACTGTGACGCAATAATCAGGAGGTTTTTGAAACGGATCATTTTCCAGACACTGACAAAGCTCATCTCATACAGCTGCAAAAAGACTTCAGTGACACACATCTTGGTCTGCTGAGGATCTTTGCACAGGGAGACGTTTGCAGAGTGGCTAGGCTCAGGTTAGTAGGCTTCTTTCTTTTGTTATGCTCTATTTATAACATGGCTCATAACATGGTTTCTATGTTAGCTGTGCTTTTGAGTGGTGTAATTATTAAGGACTAGAGTTGTAGCAGCGTACAGCGCTGTTCTCAGATATCTTGGTCCAGCCACAGCTGGTTATGTCCTCAAAACGAGGTATGGACCCGGTTGTTGTTCAGTTTGATCCAAGTTGCTGCAGTACATGAGCAAACTAACAGGGTCCCTTGAATCCATCTGTATTTTAGAACTATTTTTCCCCCCATCTTTTTGGGTTAAAGAACTGCATCAACGTCAGGGAATGTTGTATTGGTCATGCTCAAGGTTAAAAATTAAAGGCAGAATGCTTACTGCTTACTCTGCTAAAAAGTGACTTTGTTTTTTTAATTATTTAAGCAATTCATTTCTCAAGATTTAATTTCATGAATCAGAGAGAGTTGGACTGACCAGAGGAAGTTTCTCCAGCAGCATATCCACCATTGCTCCGTCTTTGTACTGCTTAAAGGCGTCAGCCTTTTTGGCCATCTGCTCGGCCTCGGCGCGGCCTTTAGCCTCCAGAGCGAAAGCCTCAGCCTCGCCCTTTATCTGCATGAAAAAGAGAGACAATAGCTCGGCTTTAGGTGGCAAACCTACTGGAAGCAGGAACCAGCAGTGTGAGATCTACGCTTCCCATGAAGTACAATTTAAAAAATACAGATTTACCTTAATGGACTCTGCCTCAGCCTCAGCCTCCATGATGAGCTGCAGACTGAACAGAAGGAAAAGAATAAACATCTTACTTTCATATACCAGTTTGATAAAGGGAACAAAACGGTGCCACCCTTCTCACCGATACGCCTCCGCTATCTTCTCCATTCGGTATCTCTCAGCTTCCGCGGGCTTCTTAACTTTAGCCTCCAGCTCCTTCTCTTTGCGGGTGATCTCCTGGTCCTGCAGGGTGATCTGCTGCGTACGCTCCACCACCTGGACCTGCATCTTCTCCTCCTCAATGCGCTGCTTGGTCTTGGCCACCTGGTGAGGGATATTTAAATGTTGCTGAAGTAAAAAAGGGATGAGTTATTTACAAAGCGCACTGGCGCTGAAGGTACCTGCAGCTGGTAGGCCATCTCCGACTCGGCCTTCTTGGAGTTGACCTCGATGTCGTAGGCCGCCTTCTTCAGCTCGTAGTCTCTCTGGGCTTTTGCCATTTCAATCTCGTTCTTGTACTGAGCGGACACCTTCTCTTGCATTGCATGGGCCTCCTGTGTGCAGAAACAGCAACAGCGCATGAGGACATTCTTCCAAAAAGGCGGAAAAACTAAATTTCTCAACGTCTATTTCTAAATGTGTAATTCTTTACCCTGATAACAGCATCACGTTTGTACTGAGCCTCTCCGATCCTCGCATCTTTCTGGACCTGGGCTGTTCGTGCTTTTCCCAGAGAGTGAAGGTAATCCTGCAAAAGAAGAGTTTGTTTTATCTGTACTTTCTAAATGTTGTTCATTCTTAAGTGGATCTAGGAACTTCTAAATTATTATCATTGACATCCCGTTTCCATTGGATATGACGTGGCAGCTGTCCAAAATGGGAAAGACAAGAGAACATACCAACCAAGTAAGCCTGACGTCTATTGATCTTCATAAGTCAAAAAATGGCTACAAGGAGAGAAGTATTGGCCTAAAACTGTCCACGTTTACAGTAAAGTAATTATTCTAACCAGCAGCAATTATGACACTTAAAACAAGGGAACATGACTTTAATGGTGCATTCACACCAGCGCTGTTTGGTGTATAAAGCCAGTAAATAAAAAGGAGTCATCATTGGACAATTCAGGAGGATAAGAATTAAATATATGTCCAAATCCTAAAGAAACACAAAGTAAACTAAGGGAGGGCAGAGGAGAGAACCCAGGACCATGGGAAAAAATCATCAATTGTAATTGGGAAAAAGCAAACAAAAAAAGACAACTGATGACAAAAGACATCAATTTTGATTAAAAATGCACTATAGGGAAATTGCATTCTTAAAGAACCACCATTTGATTTCCATTTTTTGAGTTTTTTTTGCTAAAAGAGGATGAATACATTTGTAGAAATCTATGTAAAATATAAGCACTGTTTCCAAGATAATGTTAAGAAAAACACATCTAGAAAAATCTTACTGGTAATTTAATGTTGCTCTGTTGTGAAAATTCAATGCAATTTTTCCATAAAAACTGCATTAGTTATTTTTCTGTATTTAAAAACATAAGTTGGTTCTTTATCATTTTAGGCCAAAGTTATTAATAGTCATTATAGGAGGTCCAAAGATCAGGGGTTGCTGACCCTGATCTAGAGGAGTGATCCTTCTCTATTTTTGCTCCGACCTTTATGAAACGTTAGAAAAGAATCAGCGCTAATTTTACAAACAACAAAAACAAAAGTGAATTCCTGACTGTGAGGATTTTTCTGACTATTGCAATCAGCTAGAGAGGAACTCCTTAAATGTTCCCAGTGTTGAACGAGCCCAGGGGAAGATGGAGCCTGTCGCTTTGAGACACTGAAATCCCAGAGAGAGGACACTTAGTCAGTCGGAAAGCAGTACATTAGTTAAAGCAGATGAAGACATGGTCCGGTTACCATTGAAGCACTTAGGCCTAAAAGATCTGGGGAACCAGCAGGGTCAGAATCAATCATTAAAGTCTTTTAATAGCGGAAACCATCTAAGGCTGAGGGCTTTCATTAGCCCCAGAATACCAACTGATTTGGTTTACAGAGCACAAGTCAAACAGAAAAGACAAACCTGATCGTCGTGGACGTCTTTGAGGGTGTAGCTGACAACGCCGATCCCCATGTTGACCAGGTCAGAGGAGGCCACTTTGAAGACCTGCTCAGAGAACTTCTTACGATCCTGGTATATCTCCTACGCAGAAGGGCAAAAACCACACAACATGATGGTTAATTCTGGAGAGACAGCAGGAGCGAATAGTGGTATCTGGCATTCAAGTTTCATCAAACGCCCTCCAGAGGCACTGAATGTTGTACTCGGTTTTTTACTGACATGATGTTTTTTGCAGTTATGAAAACAAATGTATATGTATGATGTGGTTTTAGCATACTTTGTATGTGTCAGAGGAAACAGTAAACATTCATACGGCCAAATATTTGCCTTAGTTGAGACTGAGTATTCTGAAAGCGGCAGTCTGCTATCAACATTACAGTAAGTAACGTTAGCATTAGCTTAGCTTGGTTAGCATTAGCTTAGCCACAGCGTCTGACTCACTGAGCTATATTATACACTGGAGTGCTAATCACCGTCTGTTAGAACGAGTCGCTTTGAAGCCACCAGCCGCCATATTGGTACTCCCTATTTTCCTCCAGTAACTAGGGAATATGTGCGCTGCAGCATCGAATAACGAGGATTTTCTCATGATCAGGGGGGGCTTAAGACTTTTAAAATGTCAAATGCCATATAGTTTTATGTTATGTTCTAAAACTATCAAGTAATGAGAAAGTCATGTGCTGAAATATTTTGCATTTTATTCATTTAAATATATATGTTTAACATTTAGAAATATATAAATAACAATATACAAAAACATATATTTACATATGTGTATACATATCTATACATATGCACATACTTATATATACATATATATATTTAATATGAATAACATGTAAAATATTTCAGCACCTAATTTCCTAGTAGTTGATAGTGTTAGAACATCCACTGACTGTAGAATTAGCTATGAAACGTTTTCACACAGCCAGAAAACTGCTTGTTATTCCAAGCAAATCCTATGGGATTCTGTGAGAGTAGGGAGTAGCAAGATGGCGGCCAGTGACTTCAGTTTTTCGGCAAACTCAGCACTCCAGTGTATTATATAGCTCAGTGGTCCGACTCAAGAGCTCTGCGTCTTCTTCTTTGGTTGCAAACTACAAATGCTTACCACCACCTATTGTACGCATGTGTTTAGCCTAATGTGATATAAAATTTGAAGGAAAAAAACTGTATGTTAAAAAAAAGCATTGTTTTGAAAGACCGAATGCCGGCCTTTTGTTAATTAACGTAGTTAAGTCAGAGTATTTGAAGTAGTTCAGTCTTTCTTTAAAAAAACAAACAAAAAATACTAACAAAAAAGGAAAGGTGATTTTAATGATTCTTACCCGTGACAATTCATATATGTATACATTCGTTTTCATACCTGCAAAGAATATGTTGCCAATAAAACAACAATATGTCATTTACTGAGCCCGGTTCTGCCGGAGGTTTTTCCTTCCCGCTAATGGGTGGTTTTTCTTCCCACTGTCGCTTCATGCTTGCTCAGTATGAGGGATTGCTGCAAAGCCATGTACAATGCAGATGACTCTCCCTGTGGCTCTACGGTTCCCCAGGAGTGAATTCTGCTTGTCTGGACTTTGATGCAATCAACTGGTTTCCTTATATAGGACATTTTTGACCAATCTGTATAATCTGACCCAATCTGTATAATATGATTGAACTTGACTTTGTAAAGTGCCTTGAGATGACATGTTTCATGATTTGGCGCTATATAAATAAAATTGAATTGAATTGAATTTAGTGCCTCTAAAGGGCATTTGATCAACGTAGCATACCAGTTAAAAAAGTGGCATTTATCACTGTTTTACTGCCATGTCAGATACCACTTTTCGATCCAGTTGCTGCTTGGATTCTGAGCAAAGTGCCGTTAAGGTCAAGCGAAAACATCTGAGAGTGTTGGCAGGACCGACCTCGACAGTCAAATGAGCAATGATGGCTCTCTGGTGGCCCTCTAGTGTCTCCAGAGCAATCTGAGCGACCTCAGACTCAGACTTTCCCATGAACATCTGGCAGGCTGTGGCCAACATCTCCTTGTTCTGACCCTGAATCTTCACCTGGCACAAAAACAGAGGTCAAACAATAAGTCAAACGTGAAACTAGAGGGTTGACAGAGAGAACATAATTGGGAAGACTTAATTTATCACATCTTTTACATGACAAAAGTTCAGCTTTTTCAACTCCGACAACTGTCGCTTCGCATCCCTGGCAGTTGTGGTGTTGCTCTGGCTTTGGTTTTAGCGGCAAAATTGTGCATTTTGCGTCGGTAGAATTGCCTCTGTGGCCTCGTTTAGCGTTGCTTATATAGACACACACCACAGGATATTTCTTTACGGAAGTTGATTTAAGGAACAGGCCACCCCTGACCAAGTATTCCTTAAGAAGCCACCTTTGTTCTTCTTTTAAACATATCCACAATGACCCTTGAACACATTTCCTTCTCGCAGCTTTCAGAGCTCACCTGTGCGATGCCAGTGACAGAGATGGGGACGCCGTGACGGGTGTAGACTTTATCGCTCTTCACATTCAGAGTCAGGGTGTTGAGTGTGATTCTGGGGAGACAAATACGGGACGGCACGGCTGAGACAGCAGAAATGCGAAGCGGCGCACACGTCACTCAAGATCGTTTCTGCGCTCTTATTTATCTCTGTTTATTTTGCCCGAGATGCTGAACTACACAGGCGGCTGCGAATAGAGACGAAAGAGGCTCACCGCTGGATCTGCTGAATGCACGGGAGGACAAACACTCTTCCTCCAGCAATCATCAGAGGTGGAGACCGGCCGCAGCCTGGTTGGTGGGGGGAGGAAGGAGCAATCATGTAACGTAAACATTGAAGTGCTTCGTAGCAACATACAAGCAGCTGCTTAATATCTAGAGCAGGGGTGTCAAACATATGGCCCGCGGGCCGGTTCCGGCCCGCCGAACAATTTAGTCCAGCCTGGTGGCTAAATGCATTATCATTATTCAAAAAATATATATATATATATTTTTTTTTAATCAAGTGTCCTGTCTGGCAATGTGGCAATAATAATTGTTGTCTTAATGCCAAAAAGAGCTCATCAGATTTGACTTTCACAAGTGGAGCAGTACTGCTTTTGCCATAGTGCTCCGCTTGATTTATGAATGTGAATAGTTTTATTATGATTCATGCAGGAAATATCTCAAATGATATGGACACTACATTGGGAAAGTAGGAGAGGAAAGGAAGAACAAGAAATAAAAGAAAAGGTGAAAGAAAGAGGAGATAAACGGAAGAGAATGATAAAACAATTATTGAAAAAAACATGTACTTCGTTTAATTGAAAATCTGCAGTTCCTATATTGTCCACGAGGGGCGCTGTGTTTTAATCAGCAGATGGTAGCACTGAGCTTCAGATGTGGAAAATTGATTTTAAATCATTTCTTAATTTTTATCTGTTTGATGTATTTTGTCATGCAGGACAGTGTTTTTAAGTTCCAAAAAATGCGAATAAATGTTTTTCAACATTGTACAATCACTGTGATCAGTTCTTATGCATAATGCACATGTAAATGTTCAACTGAGTAAAAGTATTGTTGAAATTGCACATACTTTTCTCAAAAACGCTGAGGTTATTCATAATATATTGTGTAAAAGTGAAATTCATTTAATATAAAAATCAACAAAAAAGTCCACTTTTATTAGTTCTATTTAATCTTACAATGAGTTTACTCGTGTGGCCCTCTTGAGATCAGATTAAGCTGTATGCGGCCCCTAAACCAAAATGAGTTTGACACCCCTGACCTTGAGGAAGCAACTGAGTAAACAGTTCAGTTACAGCTTCATATTATAATACGTCTGTGTTAGTCACAGAGTATTAAATAAAACTGGAAAATCTCTGGGCGGCCGCCCCAAAAGTCCAACATGTAGACAAAACCTTCATTAAAGCTACAAAAGTACAGCGCCCTGACAAACATGGCCACCATGTACCATCTACTTCGAGCGACCCCAGCATGGTTACACAGCGGACCTCCTAAACATCCTGGGTTATCGTATGAAAATAAGTAAGCATCAAATTACCAGACACCACCATGGCTTCATTGGGTCCACACGTGTAAAACATCTCGCCTCCTGGTGGGGGAAAAAAAAATGCACATCTTACTACGATGAAAGGAGGAATCCCTCAGCAGTCGGCTTTAAAAGGACAGCATCGCTGTTTTTCACAACGGTATAAAGATCTAGATTTGTAAAAATGTTAATACTTCTGAAATACATCACTCCGTGATGAAGAAACAAAAAAACTTTACAACAGATCATAACAAGGTATAATAAATAAGTTTATGTAAAACAACAGATAACTAAATTCAATTCAGAAACAATTTATGTCACAGCAACCTAGAGCTTTATGTTTATTATACAGATTTTCCAGACTAACCTCATCATAATATTGTTCTCTGAAATATGATCTTAACGAAATAAGTAGATAAATCCCTTTGTAAATCAGCCATGTAAAAGTAGCCAGTCGTCGTGGTTTACTGGAAAAGTCCCTCCCATGTAAAATGATCCTGGGGGGATAAGTAGTGGGGGTATCGATTACTTTCTGACTAATATGTGAGTTATACAAACGCTGCGATTCATCTTTAAAAAATAGAATCGTATTAATGTTATAACCTGAGCACACGCCGTCAGATTCAAGCTGTTTTATTTATCATTTCATACAAAGGGGACCAAATAAACCTATGAAATAATGAGTAGTCCTTTCGCTTTTTAAAGAAACAGGCCACTGTCTATATATTGTCTCACCTCAAGGGTTAAAGGGGACAAAAAACATTTATGTATATTTTGTTTATTTGTTTTGATGGTTCCTTCTTCATTTCAGAGAGTAAAAGGTATTCAGTCTGTGCATCTGAAATCTGGCCCAAACTACACTTGGCAGAGATTATTTAAGACATGATCAGAGATAAAGCAATCAGGCTGACTCCGGTTTCCAGCTTTCTTTAAGTCTGACTTGGAGGTTAAAATTCTTTTAAGTGTATAACTCTAAATGCTTAAAAAAGGGGGGCTGCAGGTTCTTTGACAGAAGCAGGTCGCGTTGAATGGCAAGATTATCCCCATTTATGCATCACAGCATGTGACCCTAACCGTTGTCTGAAGTTTATTCAGCTCGAAATTATGACCATTGGACCCCACCTACAAGTCAACTGGTTATTTGGGGAGGCATGTCAGGAAAAAGACGTTTTTGTGCTAAAAGTTACTGAGACTTTGACCAGAACTGTGTCCTTTGGTCATCAAATAGTCAGATCTAAATAATAAAACCTACATGGTATCTAGGGCTGGGCGATATGACTTAATAGTAAAATCTCCAGTTTTGTTATATCAAATCAGATTAATCTAATTTTTCCCCTTTTTGTTTCACTAAAAGAAATTAAAGAAATTATTTTAAAAACTTGCTTTTATGTCAATCATTTCATCTGTGAGTTGACCTGAATTCAAAATACTAAATACAAGCTAAGAAACAGGCTTGTAAAACCCAATGGTGGCCATTGTAAACAGTGAAAATATAACAAAATATTTGCTGCTAATGGCGTTACACAATGAGCTAAGAACAGGCTTAGATTATCTTGTGTAAGTTCAAACTAACTTAAAACAGTAAATGAGTAAATTAAAATGCCTGGTATTATGGTAAAAAAAAAAAAAGTTTCCACTTTACAATATCTTGACAATATATTTTCCCAAACACATATTCAGCATAACATGCAATGAGTGCATTGGCAAAATAAAATCCAGAAAATTGTACATTTGAATTAATGGATTAAATCGGTTTATCGCCCAGCCCTAATGGTATCTAACTACCAACCAGTTGTTTGAAAGGCACGTCAGAAAATAAAACCTATTCTGTCCTACCATCACAAACGTAAACCTCTGCATTAGAGCTGCATGTCAAATCTTAATTATCATCCCTACATCAGTGTGTGCGATATCGTCACTGCAGAGGAGTGCAAGTGAGCGATATTTGCTGGCATACTCTAATTAAAGGGTTACACATTCATGCTCTGCATGCTGATAATATATTCGTCCAGTTATTTGGACTCTATCTGCCCTGATGCATGCTTAGTGGCTCAGAAACTAAAGCTCACTGGTTGGGACATTGTGTAATGACAGAGAAAGAAATGAGTCAGGAAAATGCAGATTCAACGTGATCATGGTGATTTCAGCAATAGTTTTGCAATTACATATTTTCCTGATATGGTAGAAGGCCGTCTGGAGTTGGCTGAACTGTTCTGAGACTTTAACAGGAGCCGTGACCTTTGGTCAGATGAGACAAAGATCGAGTATTTCTGCAGGAAAAAACCCCAGTGGCTCTCGCAATAAATAAATGGATGGACATTTTATAAAAGCACTTCATGCTCACTGTTAAGTACAGTGGAGGTTCTCAATGGGAACTTTGCTACAAAGCAAACTCTAATGAACTATTTCAAATATCAATATCAAAATCTGGTGATCTCAGCCAGAAATCTAAAAATGTATCAAAATTGGGCTTTACACCAGGATAATAACTGAAATGTCTTGAAGTCATGAAAATTTGGATGATGTTAATTTTTCTGCTTTTTATTTCAGACAAGCCAGAAGTTGTCATCTTTGGACCACAGCCTTTGAAAAAGGCACCGTTTAGTTAATCACTTTATCTGGATGACATTAAATTGGCCTTTGGTAAAAAATATCTTGGGGTTATTGTTGACCAGGACATGTAATTTAAATCCCATTAAATCCCATATTGAACAGGTTTCCAGGATTTCCTTTTCTCACCTCTGGAATATTGCCAAAGTCAAAAATATTCTGTCCATGGGTGATGCTGATAAACTAGTCCATGCGTTTGTTACTTCAAGGCTGGACTATTGTAATTCCTTACTATCAGGAAGTCCACAAAATACAGCTCAAAGCCTTCAGCTGATCCAAAACAAAAATTAATAAAAGGGATCGTATTTCTCCAATTTTAACTTCCCTTTGTTGGTTTCCTGTTAAATCAAGCATAGTATTTAAAATGATCCTCCACACAAATAAAGCCCTTAATAATCTACTGGTGGTTCCTAGAATCTCTAAAAGTAGAATGGGAGGCAAATCCTTTAGTTATCAGGCTACTCTCCTGTGGAACCAACTCCCAGTTTTAGTCTGTGACGCAGACACCCTGTCTACTTTTAAGATTAAAACCTTTCTTTAGGCTGGATATAATGTCCACTTTTCTTCACTCTGCTACATTCTCCTACTGCTCTCCAGTTTTGCATAAAGTTATTTCAACTTTTAACCTTACATTCTCGCTCTCTTGGTTGGTGTTCTGTTTAGCTGTAACACTGAGCTTTTATCATGACTGACTTTATGTGCTCTCTTTCATCTCTTTCATCTGTCTCACAGCTGATCTGTTTAGCTGTGTTTCTCTCCCAAAGGAATCCACCAAAGGAGCTAGTGCTGCCATTAGTATTTTTACTTTTCTTTCACATAGAAAGTGGTTTTGGATCAGTGCTTCTGTGATCTTTTTATGTCTCTGCTCTGTCAGATGGCTGTTCACACCTGAGCCTGGTTCTGCTGTAGGTTTCTCCCTGTTAAAGGGGAGTTTTCCCCTCCACTGTCACGACATGCATGCTCGGTATGAGGGATTGCTGCAAAGTCAACGACCCAATGCAAACGACTGTCGACTTTGGCTACATGCTCATCCAGCAAGGTTGAATGCACCAATTCAATCTGCTGGGTTTCCTTAGATAGACAACTTCTTAACCAATCTGAATAATGAACTGGACTTCACTGCCTTGTTTGATAACAAGGATCAATTGGAATGGATCTGACTTGGAATATGTTTGATTTGATTGAATTATTGGATTTTTTTTTTGGTAAAGTACATTAAGACAACGTGTTGTGAATAGGCACTGTATAAATGAACTGAATTGGAATAGATAGGCAAACCAATACCGACATAGTTCACAACACACACACACACACCTACCTTTTGTTTGATTATTTCTTAATTAATTTCATATGGATAAGTTATCAACTCGTTTATCTGGCATATTTGAACCTCTATAAGACACTCATCTAGCTGTTAAAGATAACACTATTCCCCAAAAGTGCAAAATAGTAAATAATATCAACATTTCTTACAAAAGAAAAAGTCACTACCTAGCTAAAGGTTCTATTTAAGTTTTGTTTCTTTTTTTAAATCGGCATTTTTATTTATCAGTTTGTTTTTATTTTAACTGCTGCTAAGCCAAAGCTACGGTGGGAACCGCAGCTTCCACACGTCAACGCCAATCAGATGATCCATGTCTCTGTGTTTTCAGCCTCACGGCCCCTCCCTCTGCCAAACAAACCCACTATAATCTTACTTACTGGGTCTCATCATCTCACCAAACAAAAACAACAGCAACAACAAAACCCGCACCGGAAGATATCAATCATTGATCTGAAACCACGGGGAAAAGAAAGCTAACTTTCACAGCTAACGTAAGCTTTTCCCACGCAGAGACATGGACGCACAGTATTTCACTACACACTGCTGCATGGCGTAAGGCAGTAAAGGATCAACAACTACACTTTAGCCAGATAAACATCCGCGTCTTTGTCTCTGTTTAAACTGCCGCTATTCGGTTAATATAAAAGACAACAAACCTTTTCGGTATGTATTCAAATGAGTTTCGCTGTTGCTGCGGACGGAATGTACCCCGACGACCGTCAGTTTGCGATGAGGGAAGAGAGTCGTTGTGGAAGAGGAAGTATTCATTCGCCACGCCCCATTTTCACTGGCGCCATCTAGTGGTCAATAACTGTAACTGAACGTTTGACCTACAATCCTTTAACAACAGTGGAGTCCATTTTTTCTTCTTTTTTTTTTTTTTTTGCCAATATAACGATTTTATTAGATATTTTACCAGCATTTTAAAGAAGCAAACAAAAATAAAAGTTGTCATATTTTCCTTGAGAGAATGACAAACATTGTTTTTTTATTTTTTATTTTTTTTTACAGGTGGATCAAACATTTTCTGTTTGGTTTGGTCGAGGAACAAAAAAAAAAAAAAGAAAGAAAGAAAAGAAACGAATAGAATACGGTACACTCTTTCTTCGGACAATTTTTTTTATATATATTTAGCTAAGTTAAATGAATAGTTGTATCCAAGTCTGTTTTGGTGTAAAAGTCGTTGGAGGTTTGTGGTCTTATTTACAACAAAACTACAATAAAATTAAGAAACATTACAAATGATAAATACTTTATGTTGTACCTGACACATTTAATAAAAAAAACACTAAGAATACAAAGGTAATAAAAGAACACAAGAAATAAGTATGAAACTAAAGCTAAAGAAATTAGCATGTATGGCAAAACCTTATTGACACTACTGAACACCAATGAATGAACCATGTATGGCAAGACCAAATAGAACGATGCACCAAATGGAAACGATGAAAACAGAGACACAAATCCAAAACCCAAACATCTTAGGATCATACCATTAGTGAACCTATAAGGCTCCCACACAAGAAGCCAGGAGACCCTCCAATCCAGCCTGAACAAGATCCATTCAAGGCCACAACATGTTGGCAGGACACTTTAATTCAACAGTCAGATACCGATTAGAATTAAAATCAAGCAGTTCAATATCACCACTATCCATCCATCAGTTTGCATTTTATAATTCAATACAGTTAGATTCAGTAGATCCTGTGAGCATCAGTAATAAGTTGACTATATAAGGAAGCCAGCAGATTGTATCAAATATTAACTTCAATAAAACGCCTCATTCTGAGCAAGCACATTGGCGACAGTTGTTACAATAGGAAGAAGTTCTTCCTTTTTTTTAGAAAAAAAGGCCAGGACAACCACAGGGAGGACTACAGCCTCTGCACATGGTGCACCTGTTCCACCAACTGAAGTTTTGAAGTTTCCAGAAATGTTTGGTAGCAAAATATTGGAGAGAAATCTCTCAGGTCTTATAGGTTTTTGGCCGGCTTCTTTGTGAACTGGCTCTATTTCCTGCATCCATTGGGAGATTTCTATTTGAGATTTTGGAGGCTGGGTTTTCAGCTCAGACTTTGTTTTGTAGCTCCTATTTGTAGTTAGTTGGATTTTCACAGGTCCCGTCTGTGTAACCACAGTTTTCTAAGCAGAACATTGCTGAGCAACACGATAAGCAGGTTTTTAGTAATATATCCTGAAAGGTGCAAGAAATATAATTTGTTAATCTCTATTTGAACTAACTCTTCTAAGTGGCCTAATTTTAGTTCTCTAAAGCTGTTTTATGTGGTAAGAAAAATATTGACTTTTACTGACTTTGCTCTTTGGTTATCCTGGGGCATCAGCTGACAGCTGACTGAGCACTCTACCACTTCCACAAAGCTAGACCCATTTCCTTATATAATGTTTTCCTCTTCAAAATTGAATGTAACTGTATTAGATTGTACAAAAAAAAAACAAAAAAAAAACAGAATTTTACATCTGGATAATGTTAATGTGAACATAAAAGGATCCTCCAACACACTAGTCAAAGGTTTACATGCGCACTCATCGGTATGATGATATTTATTTCCTCATATTTATTTTTTGGCTTTTGATGATGCACCTCACCTGTTTGTTTTTGACAAACAACTGCAATGAATTTTCAAAACAGTTATGTTTGACAAAATTTTTTGTTTACTGTGGATTTTTATGTCTCCACAACAGATCAAAGTTACACACTCACTGATATTTGAGTAAATGTCCCTTAACCAGTTAGGGACAGCTTTTAAATTTGCATGGGACAGGCTTTTAATGCATACTTCATACATTTTCAGTATGGGGTTGAGGTCAGGGCTGTTCCACAAGCTTGATCTCACTCTTCTTTGTCCATTTCAAAATAAAATTCTGATTTGTCTTGGATCACTGCCCTGTTGGAAAACACTATTGTTGCCAGGTTTCAGGCTTCTAGCTTTTGATTTAAACTGAAATTGAATGTGTTGAATTTTATAAACCATACCTTATTAAGATCTATGTAATTAAAGAATACACAACATACACACACACCCATCCTGATTTAATGTACATAATGAGTACTGTGCATAGACTTCCATTCATCTTCAAGCCTTTCTATGGACTAAACCTGACCCTAATCTAAACCTAATTGACACCTTAGTCCTAAACCTAAGCTCTAGCTCAGAAAAAATTAAGACCTTTTTTTTTTTGGTCCTCACTTTATTAGTAAAATGAGCAAATTATTTTCTCGCTCAGCTGCAAGTACAAGAACACACACACATATAGATAGATCTGCAAAGTTTCAAAGTTAATTTCTTAATGCCATGCCACATTTAGCTGAATTTTTCACAGTCCTGCAGCTGTGGTTTGGTTTCTTATCAAAACTGACCTCATGCATTTACTCCCAGGCATTTAAAGGGCTGATAGGTTTCTGGCTTTCTCACCGGCATTCAGAACAGAAACAACTGGCAATCGGACATGGCAAGAAACTGGACAAACTGCGTCCCCCATCTGGAGATAATGAGGCCATTAAATCTGTCTTTCTAAAACAGTGTAATTCATTTGGTAGCGAGACTTGTTTCCCGAACAAATAAAGGGTGACTGAAAAGAGCTTGATCTGATTGTCCCTATTTCCCCCCAGCTGGACACAGAAATGTCTACCATCTGTTTCCTGTAAAGACGGAGATCCAGAGATGATTTGTCATAGCTGACCCAGAAAACAGCTGTAAAGCATATTTCTGGACACCAGCTGGTAAAATTCTGGTCAATCTCTTTTTCTCATTTCCACTCCCTGATCTGCAGAGAAGTCGCTCCTCCCTGCCTGGTGGGCCTCCCTCTCCTCCCCCTCCAGTCTCTTCACCCGTCCAGCCAATCAGCGGCGTGGAGCGGCTGCGCGTGGGCGTGTCCGCGCGCCCGGCAGCGCCCCCTCTCCGCCTGGAAACGCTCCAGCCTTATAAATCCATTGTCCGGCGCGAGCTCATAAGGGACCAGTCGGCTCCTCGTGCTCTCATCGCAGCCTCTCTTCGCTCTCATATCAGAAAAAAAACTCTCGCTTCCATAATGAGGGAAATTGTGCACATCCAGGCCGGCCAGTGCGGCAACCAGATCGGTGCCAAGGTAGGAGCGTTTATTTCAACAAAAAGAACAAAAAAAAAAAACCCTCTTATTATTAGTCTCTTTCTATTCAAGTTTGGCTCGTACAAAGACCCTTTATGTGAATTGTGAATAGAACATTTCATTTTATAATGCATACATGATACATTTATTCTCTTTAAATAATAGTAACAGCTCTTTCTTTGTGCTTTCCCCTTAAAAAAATTAATCCTGTGCACTGCGTTAACCGGTGGGAGGGTGTGTGCCTTCATATAACGGTGCAGCAGCGGGGGTCTTGATGTCTCGACGGGTGTTTTTTTTACCCCCCTACACCGGGCGTGTCCGCTTCTCCAACGCTTTCTATTCAGTTTTTCCTAAGACACTGTCTAAGAGGAGTAAAATGACAGAAAGAAAAAGACTGCAAACTAATTATTGTTCTTTACTTGCATGCCAGAGCCCCCCCACTCAGCCAGAGCAGTCTGCTTCCCTTTGTCTCCCACGGGCAGATATGACCGGCATTTCAGACAATGAGTGGCAGTCTGGTGAAGCGGCCTACTTCTTCTCCTCTTCTTCCCCCGGAGGATCAATAGCTCTTATTGATTAGATTTCATTAGTTCCTCGGGCTGTAGAGCCAGACTGCAGTCCAAGCTGTTCAGAATGGGATCTTGTGGGAAGGGTGTGGCATGAATAATTGGTTCAGGAAAAAGAGATTTCTTAATGTTGCCGGTTATTTTTTAAGGGTTTTAACTATCTCGGTGAACTCATGCAGCCCTTATTAATGATTTATTGAGACATTTTGATATATTTGACCTAATTTTCTATCCACAAGTGGTGGGGTAGTCAGCACAGCGTGAATGGGGGTCGATAAATCAGTTCATCGTCCGTCCAGTCCTTCACTAACAATTGCAGTGAAAAGATCTTCCTGACCTGTTATTCTCTCTTTTTTTACATGCCAATTGATCCTCTGACACCACGGCATATGTTTAAGTAGGACTCCCACTGGTGTTTAAAGATGCCTTCAAGATCGCGCTACAACAATAGCCCAGATTTCAGACGATACATCATTATAGTCATGGTGCAGTTACTGGCAGAGGCGCTGGTGTCCTAGAAAGCCAGGCCCTTCTTTGTAATCGATGTCTTCCCCTCTATAACCAAATTAAGAATAGGGTGGGGGAGGAATGGAGGAAACAGCTGATGCTCAGTGGATGCAGGAGGCAGTTGCTTTAATATGCCTTTGCTCGCCTTTTGTATGTAGAATAGTTATGGTTAATGCACGCAGCTTTAGGTCGGAATATCTATTTTTTTCTCTATACCTGTTGCTATAAATATGCTTGGACAGGCAATCTACGAAATGTTTATTCACTTGATTTCACAATTCCCACTTTATGTTTGACTAAACTGATACAGCTACTGCTGGTGCCCTTTGAGAGAGGACTCCCATTTGTTTCCACTCCCTCGGGACCCATTTGACTCAGATGTCCAGCATACATGATTGACATAGATGCTGAATGCATACATTGCAGGGATCTGGGTCAGGGTGTGGCCTTGCTTTTCCTCCTTATTGTCCTCATTCTTTCGCTGTGATGTTTTTTTTTATCTGTCACCATCAGCCTTACGTTCATTTTCCCATCTCTATTTCTCTTTCTTTGTGTCTGGACCTTTTGTTCTTCAAGACCTTATTGGACCCCGTTGTGCTCCTTGATTGATTTTCTTTTCCTTTTTTTATTTTTTTTATTTGCCATGCGTGGGTTTAAATGACCTGATTTGGATTTGACGGCTGACTCCTAATGTCTTAAATAAGTACTTGTCTGCAATATGGCTCCCCCTGATAAAGTATAACTTCATGTTGATTAATACATAAGTAAATGAATTAAAATCATGATTAAGTAAAAGTCAAAAATAGTTTGAAAATGTGCACAATGCAAACGATCGTCTGCATAATCACGCTGGGTTTAATAGGGGCTTGTTTTCAAAGGCTTTGAAAGCGGCCTTTTCTTTTCTTTAAAAGGCAAATAAGACTTGAATCGGTCCCTGTCCTCCTATGTTGTCTGACTGCCTGCAAATTAAGTTTATTTGCAGCACGACGTGCAGAGTGATCTGTAGCTCCTTTGTGCTCCCCCTCCATCATATTTTACATGTGAAAGAGGCTGCGTTCTGCAGCGTCATCAGTTGGCGGCTGTGGAAATATTAACAGCTGCATTGCAGGAAATGCTTTTGATATGACATCCTTTAAATGGGAGGAAAAATTTCCATCGGTCTGCACAAAATGCAATCCCACTGCTGTTGCACCGATTTAAATCCCCCACTTTCATAAACCACATGGATATAAAAGCATTTTTTTTTTCCCCTGTTGAAAGTAACTGCCATGTGATGACTTCCATTTTGTGTCTGCAGTTCTGGGAAGTGATCAGTGATGAGCACGGCATTGATCCCACAGGCACTTACCACGGAGACAGCGACCTGCAGCTGGACAGGATCAGCGTCTACTACAATGAGGCTTCAGGTTAGCCTTCATCTTAAAAACTGTTCCATTATATATTTCATGATAGGGCTGGACGATATAGAATGAAAGCATATCGATAAAATAGAAATCATATTGATCGATATTCGATAATTATTAAAACAATTCAAAATATACATTTTAAGGGCAGCCCTGGCCATTTTATGCTGTTGCTTAACTACCTATTTTTAAATAAATGGATTCAGACACAACCCTTTATTCAACCAACTTTTTACAAAAACTGTAAGTGTTGAAAAAGAAAAAAAAAGAGCACGTGCTCTCTGAAGGCTGATGGAGCTTTCCTGGCTTTGTGATTGGTTGGGAGGATGTAATGACTATAGTATTAAACAGTAGTAGTAGTAGTAGTATTGAATCATAGGTCTATCGATCGATATATATCGTTGTTGAATTATTGTCCAGCCCTATTTCATGATGCATTTTCTCTGGGTTCTTATAGTTTTCATCCAGTGGTTTGTGAATACAATATTGAGCTGGTTTGTTTCTTTTCCTCTTCTTCCTCTTTCTCTTTCACTCTCTTCTTCTCTTTCTTGTGGAGGAGGTAAATATGTGCCGAGAGCCATTCTCGTGGATCTGGAGCCTGGGACTATGGACTCTGTGAGGTCTGGACCCTTTGGACAGATCTTCAGACCTGACAATTTTGTGTTTGGTGAGTTAATAGGCAACAAATCCAGCTATTTTATGAATACATTCTTAAGCATCAAGAAAGAAAACCCTCAACTCTGTCTTATCTTCTCCGTAGGTCAAAGCGGTGCTGGAAACAACTGGGCCAAAGGTCACTACACAGAAGGAGCTGAGTTGGTGGACTCGGTTCTAGATGTGGTCCGCAAAGAGTCCGAGAGCTGCGACTGCCTGCAGGGCTTCCAGCTCACCCACTCTCTAGGTGGGGGAACGGGATCTGGGATGGGAACCCTGCTTATCAGCAAGATCCGTGAGGAATACCCCGATCGGATCATGAACACCTTCAGCGTGGTGCCTTCCCCCAAGGTAACTGATCTTTATAAATGCACATGATCTGTTTGGGATTTAATTTTAGTTTCTTTAGCTGTAGGCAACTCTTCTGAGATCATGAGACAGACTAAAAGTTGTGTGTCTGCAGGTGTCAGACACAGTGGTTGAGCCGTACAACGCTACCCTATCGGTCCACCAGCTGGTAGAGAACACAGATGAGACCTACTGCATTGACAACGAGGCCCTGTACGACATCTGCTTCCGCACCCTGAAGCTGACCACACCCACCTACGGTGACCTTAACCATCTGGTGTCCGCCACCATGAGCGGCGTCACCACCTGCCTGCGATTCCCTGGCCAGCTCAACGCCGATCTCCGCAAACTGGCTGTCAACATGGTGCCTTTCCCCCGCCTGCACTTCTTCATGCCCGGTTTCGCGCCCCTCACCAGCCGGGGCAGCCAGCAGTACCGCGCCCTGACGGTGCCAGAGCTCACCCAGCAGGTGTTCGACGCCAAGAACATGATGGCCGCGTGCGACCCGCGCCACGGACGCTACCTGACGGTGGCCGCCGTCTTCCGCGGGCGCATGTCCATGAAGGAGGTGGACGAGCAGATGCTGAACGTGCAGAACAAGAACAGCAGTTACTTTGTCGAGTGGATCCCCAACAACGTGAAGACCGCCGTCTGTGACATCCCACCCCGTGGCCTCAAGATGGCCGTCACCTTTATCGGCAACAGCACGGCCATCCAGGAATTATTCAAGCGCATCTCCGAGCAGTTTACTGCCATGTTCCGGCGCAAGGCCTTCTTGCACTGGTACACGGGCGAGGGTATGGATGAGATGGAGTTCACCGAGGCGGAGAGCAACATGAACGACCTGGTGTCCGAGTACCAGCAGTACCAGGACGCCACTGCTGAGGAGGAGGGTGAGTTTGAGGAGGAGGCCGAAGAGGACGCTTGAAGATGCGAAGTCAAGAAGTCCTTACCAAAATGAAACTATCGAAGGAGCAAACCACAAGTTATCAACACCCTCACTTAGACTCAATAGCATTACTAGGAAAACCTAACCGTCTTCATACTTTAGGTTGCAGTAGAAATTCCCTGTCATTCAGTACCAATAAAGTTCTCAAACTAAGCTTTGTGGTTCTTGTCTGATTCTTGTGGTTGTGTTTTAATGTCTGCGGGTATTAGCTGATGTAATAATTAAGTGAATGACATGAATACCCAGAGCCATAATGTAAAGACTTGTTTAAAGATGGTATTATTTCTATTAGTTGTTATTGGTGTTTAAACAGTTGCTATTGTAAATTGTGAAGGGATGATCTTAAAGCAGCACATTTGTTAGCTGAGCGGAAATGCTGCACCCCGTTTAAGGATGTGAACCATTGGTTTTTGGCTTCATTTCATTCATTTATTCTATGTTAGGGAAATAAGCGAGTTGAAAATATCTAGACAAAAATGTGCATACTCTGATAGTTATACATGAATATGGCCCATAATATAAGCAAAAGTAATCTCATTATAATGCATATTTTCATTGTTACATGGAGGCAAAACCAATTAAACTTGGACCTTCAGCCTGACCCTTAGCATAACTTTTCACTGTCAGAGGTTAGGGGTGGGTGATGGGCGACAGCAGAAAGTGAGTGACATACAGACAAACTGACCTGAAGTCTGCTTCTAAAGCAAACTGGGGCTCCTTCAACACATTAGCAGTGCCACATGCTGATTGCCTCCGCGTAACACTGCATCGATGGAGGACTTTGTTCATAGGGCTGCACAATTTAATCAAAAACATGCAATTTGTCATCGTATTGGTGAAAGTGATGAAAAGAAAATGACTTGTGATGAATAAACAATTAGGTGTTAATCACAAACAGATCCCTGGTAAAAGGTAGTCTGACCAGCGATAGAAGAAAGAAAAAAAAAAAACAAATTACCGTCTAAAATCGTCTATGCTGTATTATACATGAACTGGCAGTGGCGCCACTATTAAAGGCACACCGAACCTGAAAGCATGGTACTTCGAATTGGCCTACATTTATTCCAGGACAGGCATTTAGTTGGGAAATATATTTTGTGTCCAGTAATATAGCTATATAATATAACTATAAATCTGTATTCTATTGTCCAGCCCTAAGAAGTAAAAAAAAAAAATATTCAAACTCTTTAAAAAGCTGAATGGTGAATTAATTTTAGTAACCACAATCATCAGCACTAACAGGAACAAATAGATGAAATTATCATTCTGTGTGTGATAAATCAATATAATGAATTCTAAAAAATGAAATAGCTTTATGACGATGTACGTCTGCTTCGAGCATTTTATTTTTTCTGGCGCGAAAATAAATGCACGAATAAATGCATCCGGGAACTGTTGATCCAATCAGAAACGTTTCCAGAAAAAACTAGCCAATGAAAATGAGAGCATGGCCGAGGGACACTTCTATTGGCCAATAGCTCGGAGCTCCGGTTGGGTCAGTGTTTACATTTTGTTTGTTGTCCCCAGACCAAAGCTAGGCTCGCATTAGAAGCTTCTGCTCTAGGATGATCCTGTCATTGAAAACTGATCTCAAGGATTAATGGACTATCAAAGCGCAACGTGTCCTTTTTATGGATGATCCCATCTGAGCTGTAAAGCCACCCGTTAACAGGCGAAAACTTCCTTCTTAATTTCAAGGTAACGGCCATGTGGTTTCAAAACTGGAGTATTTTCATATAAAAAATGGTAAATAATGTTGGAGAAGAATAACGATCTTCACTGTAATATTCGGCAAGATTTTGGTTGTGCTAACTGGGATATTGTCATTTGAATGAACTAACGGCTAACAGTTTTGCCGTTGACCGGAAGTGTAATTGCTGTGATTTTGACACTGAAAAAAAACCCCAAACGATTATACACGTTTTATAAAAGTACATCCAGTGTTATTTTGGGTCGTCTAGATCAGTCTTGTAAACGTAATTTGAGTAAGAATACACTCAAGAGCGAGATGCATGCTTAGCTGCAGATAAAGCGTTAGCCACCAATGCTAACGTTAGCTGCATGCAGGAGCCCTGCAGAAGTCAAGCATGTTGTCAAGCTAACTTTGGTTGCTGCGGGCAGGGAAATTATCTTCGTTTAGAGTTTTATTCTCACCCTGTTTTGCCCTTTCATAGCAATGGAAGCCACGCAGGCGATCAGTGACTCGATCTTAGAGTCAGAGGAGGAGGAAAATGAAGAGGAAAACCAAAACGAAAGGCAGAAGCCGTTGGCCAAACTGTGCATCTTAAGTAATCCACACATCCCCGAAATGGGTGAGCGCCGTACTCTGGTGTTTTTACGTTTAATTAATATTTTCCTTGGAGAAAATATGTGTAGAAAGCCCTGAATTACCTTCATATGTTATTATAGCGGCTGAAACGTGGCGAGTACATCTATCTATCTATCTATCTATCTATCTATCTATCTATCTATCTATCTATCTATCTATCTATCTATCTATCTATCTATCTATCTATCTATCTATATATCAAATAAGGCAGATCATGATGCCGCATAACTTCTAAGTAGTAATCCATGATTTTCTGTTTTTTTGGAGAGTAAATATGACATGACAGAGAAGGAAATTTCTTCAATCCACTTTTCAATCCACAATTTGAAATGGTAAAACGAGGAGACATGCTATTAAAGTTAGGCAGATGTGTGTTGAACATTAAGTTCAACACCATCTGATGTGGGATTTATAATAAGAAAAAAAATAGGTCACTTGTACTTGTCATGTCTGCAGTCAGACCAATGATAAACAGCTTAAAACATTTAGAATTATTACAAACAAAGCAGGATAGCAGCTCCGTATCTATCTGCCACACCACACAATGAGTAAGATGGTAAAGGAGGTGAAGAACACTGAGAAAAGTGGTATTGTGAACTGACAAAGTCTCCATACCAGCAATTAAACTCTACATACATGACAACCGGTTCAGCTGGGACTTTAACCAGGATCATATCATTTGTTCAGCTTTGTAGAAACAAAAATTCCAGGTGATTTTTAGAGGGAAATCTGGGAAAAGTGGGTAGGAAAGCACCTCATCCTAATGAGGATCTGTGACGCTTTGTGCCTTTTTCTGTTCCAAAGGCCTTGTTAACCTGAGGCCATGTCGCCATCACCTGTTTGAAAGACCATCTTTATATTAAACTTTGTATCAAAAATATGGTGCCGTCTGTCACGTTAAGCTTAAAAAAGGAGGAAAAGAAATCCTGTCTAATTAAAGGAGCTATAATTCAGTCAGTGTGGGATTATGCTGCTGCAATTAAGTTTTTTTTATTCACGTCGTTACTAGAGGCACAAATATCTCTGTATGCATAGTCCGTCATACCTACCTACCATAAATCTTTCCACCAACGTATTTTCTCTCTGTCCCTTAGAGTTGCCCCTCTTCCTGGGAGATAATGTCCTGGGCCGTGACCCCAACATCTGCACACTACAGTTGCTGGCGCCGTCCGTGTCCAAGCAGCACGCTACCATCAGCATCTCTGTTTACCAGAGAAGAGGCCGTAACAGTGACGTGAACATGGAGGCCCTGGTTTGGGACGCAGGGAGCATGAATGGGACCCGTAAGGGACGCCTAAAGCTGACCCCTAATGTACGTTATGCCCTCAGTGAGGGCGATACCTTGGTTTTGGGGAACATCCCATGTCGGTATGTAAGCTCAAGGGGGGATTCGGCTCCTGCCCTGGGTGACATGGGGACAACCCCGTGGAGACATTCGGAAGCAAACGCCAGATTGTCAGATTTCTCCGGCCGTAAATGGGATGACGTTGACGCAGGAAGCAAGAAATGTGTCAATATGGGTGCAAAGGCGGAGAGGATCCCTGTCACAGGCGGCTGCCTCTCTTTTGAGCAAACGCCGATCCAACCGAAGGGCACCTTGGTGCCCGAATCTGATTCAGACTCAGAGGGTGAAGGAGGGAGGCGAGGAGACAGAAGGCAGAAAACCATTGGTACGTTGAATTTATGTGAATTTAGAAACACAGCCGTTGTTTTTGTTCTGTTTTTATTAACACGTTGGCTTTGATTTCAGTGTCTGAGTCCGACTCCCACAAATCCAGTCCCAACTCTTCTGCGTTCTTAAGTCCCAAAAACCTAACTATACCCGAAAGGTATGTTTTTTTATCTTTATTTTTACATAGCAAACTAAACGTATGCATATCATATTGAACCTTTTCTCATCTTATCACATTACAACCACAGATTGTAGAATTTTATGTGATTGACCAACACAAGGAAAGGATACATGGTGTTCAAACAGTTTTTACAAAAACAAAACCTTGAAGTGGTGAAGTCTTTTGGGGATGTGTTTCTATCCACTTTGTACGTTTAGAGAATTACATTTGTGACACCGATTCTCAATTGGATCTGGTGTGGACTTTGACTAGGCCATTTTAATAAATACATCGATCTGAACCAGTGGTGTCTAAACCTTTTGCCACGTGGGCCAATATTGTCATGTAGAAAGTGCTCAAAGGCCACAACAATATGTTTTTTCTTCTTCTTGAAAACCCCCCAAATATGAGAATTTTACCTGCTTAACAATCAACTACCCATGCATTATTTTATTGAAACAAATAAAGTAGTCACTTTACGGGAAAGGGATCTGTAAATCACTGTAGATCCGAAGAATGAGGAATTTTGTAGCTCTGTCTCATCAATAGACGTAGTTTCCTCATATTTTTGAGGGATCAACTTTATCTTCTTAAGTTCAGCACCGACGTTTCTTAAAAAATGTGCGCTATATTTAGCACACTTTTAGCGAATGCCGATTTAGGAGCACACAGGTCTTTGTTTTGGGTAAAAATGACCGGATATTGCTAAATTAGGAATACCTGCACTGCAAAAACAGAACTAAAAATAAGTAAATTTTTCTTGAAATAAGTGTTTTTATACTTTATTTGAGCAGGTAAATAAAATAATCTGCCAATGGAATAAGATTTTTGCACTTAAAATAGGAAGAACTCATCTCCATCACCTTATTTCAAGTGCAGTATATCTAATTATCTTATTTTAGGGGTCAAAATACTCATTCCATTGGCAGATAATCTTATTTGCCTGCTCAAATCAAGGACAAATACACTAATTTCGAGAAAATATTACTTAGTTTTAGTTCTGTTTTTGCAGTGTGGTGGTATTCCAAATATTTTCCAATGTAGGAAGATTTCAATTTGTCAGTAAAGATGAGCTCCAGTTTTAAAATAAAAGTCTCCATCAGCATTAACCGCCTGTGTTGGCAGCACCGCTGATCTGAACCACTCCATTGTAGCGCCTGCTGTGTGTTTTTGCGTCGTTGTCCTGCTGGACGGTGGCCGTCCACCCCAGTTTTACGTCTGTTGTAGCCTGTAACACATGCTGTAGGATTTAATACTATTTCAAAGGATTCCTCGCACATAGAGAAAAGCTCTTTGTCAGCCACTGGCATCTTTCTGATCTTAAATGCCATTTTGTTTTGTGCTTTTTTAATTTTTTATTTTCAGTGAAGACGAAAGCCCCATCACGCCGTCCTCCTCCAGCAGAAATGGGTCAAACAGACGCGTCAGTTTCAGCTTGGAGACGACGAATGTCGACCTAGCAGGACGGCGCCAGGAGAGAATCGAGTCGCCCGTGTTCGTGGGAAACGGTGAGCAGGAAGCAGAAGAAGGAGCAGCGAAGGGAGGGACGCATTCAGGAGAAAGCGGAACAAACGTGAAACTGGAAATCAACGAGAGTCTGACGGGAGACGGTGGGTCGACGTCCGTCTCCCGAGACAACGTCTCTGAATTTCACCTGGACAGCGACACCGATGTGGAGGACGGAGAGGAAGAGGCGACACCTGCTGGGCAACCCCCAAACACAGCCTTGTCCCACAGGGACGGCGACACTGGTGTCAGTGGAGAGGTCCCGGATAAAGCTCTGAAAGCTTTGCCTTCTACCGATGGAAGAACAGAACCTTCTCAGGTTGCTGGTTTTCAACTTGAGGGCATCACAATAGACAGTGACACAGACGCAGATGATGATGATGATGATGATGATGTCTGCCTCCTATCCAAAGCCACGTCATGTCAGCGTGTGCATTCTGCTGAGCCAGCCCCCTCGCCACGGTCTCAAGATTTCCACTTGGACAGCGACACGGATGTGGATGAGGAAGAAGAACGGGGAAGTCCCGAAACATTCGGTAACAAATCCGATAAACCTCCAACTAGATCTGCGCCTCAAAATCTGCACCCAGGGGATACCTGTGACGAAGCGGAGGATGACCCGTCCGCAGCCGGTGCACCCGCGGCCGATCTGGATATATTGTCCGACAGTGACACGGACGTGGACGAAGAGCAGCCGGTGCTTTCCGCCGCAGCACCGGCAGCCCGCCAGCCCGATCCCAGCGCAGACAAAGATGTTTATGAGCCTCTGGTTTCCCAAGCTGGAGACGAGGGCGGTCCAGCTGACCTCGGAATGGAAAGTGATACGGACGTGGAGGACGAGGAGGTGAACCTTGTGAAGGCAGGGGAGGGCTGGATGCCCCACCTGCCGGCAGGAAACTCTCCAGGGTCTCTGGTTCCACTTCTGCAGAACTGTTCCACTCCTGTCCAGCTTTCAGGTAATCTCTCATAAATAAACGCAGTAGAAACACAATTATAGCCATGCAATAAGAATAGTTCTTATATCCTATAGAATAATGTTGCAATCAGACATGCTGGAGGAAATTAGTTTCTTTCTTCTAAGCCAAATATAGTGGTTTTAAGTCTTCTACTGAGAGAATGTTTCCAAAGGTTCATGATCCACGTTATAAAAACCTTTGAGGATGAAGCGAAAGACTCTTCAAACTGTCTTTATTTTTTTTTATTTTTTTTATTGAATTAAATTTATTTATTTTTTTTGCAGAAGGAGAGGTTGCACAAATGGAAACTCAGGCCTTCACAAGCCCTACGTCAGGTAGATGTGGGTTTAATACATTTATTTCTAATACCATGTTTTAGCAATAGTAGGACAATCTAAAAATAAAAGTGAAAATTTGAAGAAGAAATAAAATGTGGTGCCTGAACCATGTCATGTTACTTTAACCGGTTTGATCGTCTGGACGCCCGTGCGTCTTTGCAAAACAGCTCAAGCTGACTCAAAGTTTCTGAAAATCAGTTTTAAAGTCTCGCCACAGATTCACTATCGAGTTTAGGTCTGGACTTGTGCCGGGATGCTCCACATGAATGTCAGACTGTCCCTCCTTCCAGCTGGGACTGTCTGACAGAAGCTCGACTGCAGCTCTGCCTGCATGTTTGCAGCGTCTTGGTTTTCTTCCTCGATTACTCCGTATTTAGCTCGATTCATCCCTAACCCCTGACCCCTGACCCGGGTCCCTATCTGTGCCAAAGAAAAGTGTCCCCACGGCACGATGCTGCCACCGCCGTCATGTCTCACTGTGGGGATGTGCACGTTCCATCAGATATAGCATTTTGTATTATGCAGGTTAGAAAGTTTAGTTTAGAATAAAACTAATTAGGACTTTCTGTCAGCAATCAATGCCTTTTTTTTCTTGCCTGTTTTTCACGAATGACTAATGTTTTTTGGGATGCATAACCTGTAGTTCAGTTCTCTCACCTGAGCTGCGGCTCTCTGCAGCTCCCGCAGAGCTACCACGGGCCTCTTATAGCTGCTTCTAGCATTAATTATCTCCTTATCGGTGCTGTCAGTTTAGATGAAAGGCAGTGTCTTGGGTCGCTTTGCAGTTGTGCCTTACTCTTTGTTTTATATAGATGGGTTGAACAGAGGTCTTCGTGATATTCAAAGCTCGTGGCATTGTTTTATAACCTAACCTTGCTTTGACCTTCACCACAACCTTCTCCACGGCCTGTCTGCTGTGCTCCTCGGTCTCCACGATGCTGTTTGTTTTCTAATATTCTCTAAGAAACCCTCTGAGGCCAGAAACAACAGCTGGGTTTTATACTGAGATTAAATCACGCACAAGTTGACTCTGAAGGTAAACGGCACTGGATTAAAGGTATTATGTATTATTCCTGCATTATTTTCATTTCACTGTACACTTTGTGCTTCACTCCGGAGATCACATGAAATCTCAATCAAATAGGTTTACTGTTGCGATGAGATGAAATGAGAGTGAAAGTCAAAAGAGTGTGAATACTTTGGCAAGTCTCAGACATCTGGCTTCTTTATGAAACAAGAATAGATTTTTTTTTTTCACTTTAAATCTGCCGTTGGTCTCCTACGTGCTAAATGAATTTAAACAGGATTTAAGTATTGAAGCTGATTATTTATTTTTCTGTCTTCTTTGCTCCTCCAGATGCTGTACGAACGTCTTTAAGAGCAGCGGTAATGTCCTCCTGCTCCGACAGCCAGGAGGATGAAGACTTTGCTGTGGCTGAGACCCAGTCCTTCATCCTTCAGACCAGAAGTTGCCCCGACGGCTTCAGAGCGAACCTGGCGTCTGTCCTCGACTCCTCTGCTGCCAAACCCGAGGACCGGTCTCCCCGGGGAGACTCCTTCCAGCTGGGACTGTCTGACAGCAGCCACCTGCAGGGTGAGGTCAGGGCTCTGGCCATGGAGAACACCCAAGCTTACGTCTCTGCAGAGGATGAAGTTAACCTGGAGGAGACCCAGGCCTATGAGGCAGGAACGGCTGCGGAGAGTGACCCGAGCCTGGAGGCCACGCAGCCCTACGGCGAGGACGAGGAGCCCGCCGCATGTTCAGAGACGACGAAAAAAGGAGGCTGTGCTGATCTGGCGTTTGAAGCAACTCAGGCGTATAGCTCAGAGGCTCACGGTGATGGTTCAGATGATAAGGGACAAAGTCCTGCCGGGACTGAGAGCGTGTCTCCAGCGCGTTCGTCTACGCTGGCCATGGCTGAAACCCAGCCAGCGTTGTCGCCTGTAAAGGTTAACGATCCGGTCTGTTCTGTCGGAGTCGTAAAAACCGGAGCGAGGAACGAAACGGCGGAGCATCAAGGAAGGCACGTCGCCGGAGCTCCGTCAGTGGCCGAAACACAACCCATGTGTGCAAGTGACGGCGAGGAGAGCGAGTTCCTGAAACCTGCCGGGGAGCAGAACCCCCAGAGAACGCCTTCGGCCTCGTTTCTCCCCCAAACCCAACCCATGAGCGACAGCGAGGACGACGACGACGGGCGGCCAGCACTGTCCCTGCAGCCAGACGCCTCCTCGGCCTCGTCGCTGGCTGAAACCCAGCCCCTGCATGTCAGCGCTGACGAAACTCAGCCGATGGATGTATGCGACGGCGACGCAGGGAACGAGGACGATGAGACGCTGCGTCCACGAAAAAGAAAAGCAAAGCAGCTTTATGTTGGCGACAAAGAGTCGCAGCAGAACACAGACTCTGTGTCCCAGACCTCTGAAACCCAGCCTGTGGATCCCAGTGAGGATGAGGACGACGATGATGATGAAGACTCCATGCCACGCCTACGGAAAAGGAAAGCGAGGCCCCTTCAGCTGGAGGACGAGACGCAGACCCTCGTTGGCTCCCAAGTCTCTGCTGCTGCATCCCAGCCTTCAGCTGCACTCGAGGAAGAGCAAAGCAGCCAAGACTTTACGGCCGCCCGGAGAAGGAAAGCGAAGCCGCTGCTCATCGAAGACGAGCAGACTCAGCCTCTGGTCGGCTCCGAAGCTGCCGCCGTTGGGACGAGTGAGGACGAGGAGACCCGACTGGCGGCTGCCTGCGACGATGGAGAAGGTCGGCCTGAAAGGGAAGCAAAGGCTTCGCCCTCTGCCGCTGCTGCCGTTGAAGTTCAAACGGAAGCGAGAGATGGAAAAAGTGATGACGATAAGTCTGTGACACGTCCACGAAAAAGCAAAGCGAAGCAGCTTCATCTCCAAGAAGAGGAGGAGACTCAGCCGATAGCAGCTTCGGAAGACTCTTCAGCTGAATGTCAGCGTAAAAGTGACCAGGAAGAGGTGAAGGCGGCGCATCGACGGACCAGAGGGAGAGGAAACGCAAGGAAACAGGAAGACGGCGATGAGGAGGATGAAAACGCTAAAAAAGAAAGGCCGACAGAGGAGCGAGGAGGCGGGAAAGTCAGAGGAGAACACGGAGAAAAAGAAGATGTCGAGCCAGAAAGACGCACCGAGAGGAAAGAGATGATAAACGCAACGCCAGCAAAAAGACAACAAAGAAAAAAGAACAAATCAGGAAGCGAGAAAGAAGATCAGAAGGAAAAAAGTTTGGGAACAACAAAGATTGACCCAGACGAGAAACCCGAGAGGACGGAGGAGGAACAGGAACGCCGAGCAGGACTGGAGGAAGCATCAGAATCTAAAGAAAACCAACTCAGAGGATCACAGGAGAACGGGGAGGAAGCGGAGAACCCAAAAGGTTCTGTAAGAGCGCGCAGGGCGGCACGGAGAACAGCTGCTGCCCCGTGTGAAGCCGGGCCTCAGCAGAACCCGGCCTCAGCGGCCAGCGAGGATTTCCCTGCGAGGAGAACCCGATCCCGTTCCAGCTCCTCCAACTCGGTCAGCTCGGAGAGATCGGCCTCCGCCGCCAACGCCCAGGAGAGCAGAGGCCGAGGAAGAGGAGCGAGGAGGAGGAGCAGCAGCGATGCCCCGCAGGCGGCTGCTGTGAGGAGCAGCCGCCGACGGACGACGGCGGCCGCAGCACAGCTGGACAGGGAAGCTCAGGTGCTCAGCGCCTCCCCCAGCTCCCAGAACAGAGGAAGAGGAGGAGGAGGAGGAGGAAGAGGGAGGAAAACATTTTCGCACCCTGTTGTTGTTAGAGAATGTGAACAGAATCCAACGGTGAGGAGCAGAAAGCCAGCAGGGTCGTCCACTGAGGTTCTGCAGCACGGTAATAAAAGAAAAGCAGATTCTCAGCTCACCAGTACCAGTAGGGGGCAGCAGCGAGCCAGTGCCCATGCATCTGAAGCTTTGGTATTAAATAATGAGGGGCTTGAGTCAAATCAGGAGAAGATATCTGCAGATCTAAAATCCCCTGTGACTATGAGGGGCAGGACTGTGAGGGGCCGAGGCTCCAAAGCCATAAAAACCGAACCGCCAGAGGAGGCTGAAGCTCCTCCAGGAGGCGAGGCCAGGAACAGGAGAACGACCAGAACCAGTCAGGCACAAACTGAAGTGGACAGAGGACAAAAACCAACCGAGGCAGGAAGGAAAGAGGAGCAGAAGGAAGAGATTCCTGCTGGTCTCCAGAGGAGGAGAACAAGTCGAGCTTCTAGCACTCAGGTGAAGGATGAAGAGTCTCTCCCTGAAATGGAGGAAGGTGATGGGAAGACGGTGGTGGTGGCGGTGGGGGCTGCTGAGAAGAGAGCCAGGGGTCGAACAGCCGTGGTCCGGAAAAATAAAAACCAGGCGCTGCAGGAAACTCAGACATCAGGTTCTTCCTTGGATCAGGATGGAAACGAGGAAACGTCACAGGTGATTTCATTATTTCACTGTAAAAAGATCTGGGATTTGTGGCCTGGGGATTGTTGCTTCAATCAAAACCCAAAGAAATGGTACTCCATGCATCCATCCATACAGACATCCCTTCATCCATACATCCATCCATCCCTACATACATCCATCCATCCATACATCCATAGATACATAGATCCATACATCCATACATCTATACATCCATCCATCCATACATCCATACATACATAGATCCATACATCCATACATCTATACATCCATCCCTAAATCCATCCATATATCCATCCATCCATACATACATAGATCCATACATACATCTATACATCCATCCCCACATGCATACATACATACATACATACATGCATACATGCATGCATGCATGCATACATCCATCCCTACATATATCCATCCCTACATCCATCCCCACATACATACATTTCCTCCATCCATCCCTACATACATACATACATAACACACGCTAAGCCCTGTGAAACTCTGAATGCTGTGGTGCGTAAACATGTGTGTTATTGTTTACGTATCAAAATGCTTTTACTGTTACTCAAAGCTGCAGTTTAGCAGTGAGTCAGCCTTTCCCACCATCGTAATGCACTTCCACCGAAATCGCGGCACATCCTCTCCCTCCGATCAACTTTGTAACGGATCTGATGGACTCGGTGGTTAGCGGTCACCCACGCTCTTTCTCTTCACATCTCATCACCGTTGCGCTGAACCCGACTGATGTTGCGCAACACATCAGAAGGCGAGATTAGCAATTCATGACTTGCAGTCAAGTATGATCACTGAGGGGGAGAAAGACGAGAAGAAAAAAAAGCCAGAGGCCTCATTTCCGTTGTACAACAGAAGGCCAGTAACAACACAGTAGGCAGAAAGACAGCAAAAATGAGAAAATAAGAACAATATTACCTAATTATTCATATGAGATTCATACAACTTGTTCTAATTTAGATTTACTTTTTATATTCATCTTATATCATCATTTTCCGTACTGTGCTCAGCTCCTGGCTTGCTTTCTCTCCTCAGATCCCGGCCATGACTCCTTCCCGGAAGCGACGGGTGTCCTCAAACTCCTCCCCTGTGGCAAAGACTCCCCGCTCCTCCTCTGCGTCTCCGGCTACGATTAGCCGACTGCGAGCTGGGAGCCAAGCCTACAAGGTCTGTGTGTCGGCCTTTTGCCCAGCCTATGTGACAGTCAGGATGTTAGAGCTACCTGTCAATCCATGAGCCCTAAAATTAAAGATTTAGAGTATTCTATGTTATTGCAACAATAAGCACTGGACGACAAGTATGCTAATGGCGTAGGGGGAGGCGGACGGCACTAAATTGTAGGACTGGGCCCATCAGAACCGCCTGTGGGTCGTCCTCGGCTGCAGTTGTGGAGGATACAGCAGTTCTCTATGTTTCTAGGTGCTTTGTTGGGAATTTAATATTTTTATCATAAAACAGCTTGGTTTAAAGTGTTCTAGTCTTTTATCCAGTTATATTTGTCTCCAAATGATCCGGAGATCCGCACAGCTCCAATGTTTTGCTGCACCTGTACAAAATACAAGTAAACACCTTTTTAAAGGATGCATAGTTAAAAAAAAATAAATAAATAGACCAAAAGAGAAGAATTAATTTGGACGTCTTTGATCTATCATCCTCTGCCTTATATTAGCTCAATAAAGGCGTTCACACGTCGAGACGAGGAGATTTTGACTTTTTTGTTTACAACAAAGCCTGGACCGTCACTCTAAGGTCGTTTCCCTGTTAGCGATAACCTCTTTATGTAATATTTGGATGTTGCATAAACTCCAGGTAATGAACATTCACTCATATAGATGCTTTAAAGATGAGAACAGTTCTCAGTGAGCTTCATAGAGGCTAACAAAGCGTTTAGGGTTTGTTTGTTTTTACTCTAGAAGTAGTAGTAGGACTACATGGGAAAAATAAAACACCACTCATTTAAAAGAATCAAGCATTTTCTGCTGTTTTGATAACATTTACTGGAGTTTATTTGAACCCTTTTTCTACGTTATTTTCCTCAACATTTTTTCCCTTCTCTTTTAATACCTTCTCCTCTATTTTGCCTCTTTTTGTATTGTGTTTTGTAATCAAAGAGAAATAAACTCTTATCCTTTTTATCTTAATCTTGGAAATAATCTTATGTCATTACGTCTGGATCCATATTTAGAAGTTAGAGCGTTCAAATCAAAGGTTGCAGCGCAGCACTTGTCTTTGGTTTGTTAAACGCTTCCCATTTCTCACCAGCGTCCATCAACAAATGCACAAAGCATGCCAACGTCAGACCGCATAAGCTGCGCTAACGACCAAAAGTAAAGCACTTTTGTTTCGTCGTCTCCGCAGTCGGCTCCCAGGATGGATGTATAATCCCCCAGAAATCCGTCTAGGTCGCCTGTCATGAGTAAAAAGTGAAGGCGCGCTGTTGTTTTTCCCAGGTTCTCTTCACCGGGGTGGTGGATGAATCTGGAGAGCGGGTGCTGAACCGGCTGGGGGGCGCCATGGCCAAAGGTGTCTCCGACATGAACTGCCTTGTGACCGATAAAGTGCGAAGGACCGTCAAGTTCCTGTGTGCCGTGGCTAAAGGCGTCCCGGTCGTCACCACGCAGTGGCTGGAAAAGGTTTTTAGCCGCAGCCGGAGGATGTAATACCGACCGGTTCTCTCAGGTCATCTCTCACCGCAGCTCTCTGCGTTCCAGAGCGGTAAAGCCGGGAGCTTCCTCTCTCCGTGCGGTTTTGTTGTGAAAGATCCGGAGCAGGAGAAGAAGTTCGGCTTCTCCCTGCAGGAGTCTCTGAGGACTGCAAGTGGCCAGCCTCTCCTGCAGGTATTCCTTCATCTTCTTTGTTTCTTCTCTTTATTATTCTCTCAGCAGCTGATGGAGAGTCGGCGTTATGCAGCGTGGTGTTTCCTCAAGCTGAAGGCTTAAGGAGTCATTGTGGGCATGTAGGACCATTCCTGGTCCTCCTTCAGCTTTAATACATCTGCTGCCCTGCTAAGTGTCTACGGTGGAGTGAATAAGTATTCACACCCCTTTAACTTTCCCACCCTACGTCAACTCACAAACACAAACGTCAAGGTATTTTAGGGGGATTTCTTTTGTGTCCGTCCAACGCAAGGGAGAAAAACAAGGCATGCATTTGGCAGCCCCCCCTTATTACTCTTGTACCCCTAAATAAAATCTGCTGCAACCAGTTGCTTTCTAACCTGACAACAGCCAGCTGTATGTATCGCTCCGCCTAGCTCCACTCACATACGTCTGTATGTGAGTGGAGCTAGGCGGAGCGATACATACAGCTGGCTGTTGTCAGGTTAGTTGCTTTCAGGAGTCGCTGGATTAATAAACAGGGTTCCGTTCTGTTTTTATGTTTTTATTTAGTCTTTATTTCACCAGGAAAGCCTCATTGAGATTGAAATCTCTTTTCCAAGAGTGCTCTGGCCAAGATGGCAGCAAAGCTATCAAGTTTCAAACAACCAAACACATTCAGACAAAGCTACATTTTAAGCAAGTTTAAAACCATACGTTTAAAATAAGATAAAAAATACAATGCGTATATAAAATCCCAAAAGCTAGCCAAACATTTAACAGACGGACGGACATGAAGGACAGAAGGACATGATTGACCCTGAGCGTCGTCTTAACGAGACTCTGCGTCTTCAGTCAGAGGCTTCTTGTGATCCACTGTAATACAGACCGCTGCAGCAGATCCTTGTTCCCAGTCCTCACTATCTAGAACAGAGCAGAAATATCCTTTATTGTCTGTTCTTGGGAAAATTCTGCTGTATCAGCAGCAGAGTGACAGAAGTGAAAGCATCCAGATTCACACAAAGGTAAAGATATGATAAAAAAACTAAAAAAAATAAGAGCCTGTACAGGAGGGGCAAATTTAAAAGATAAGAAAAAACACTGAATACTTATTATTAAAACTTATTATTAAAAAGAATTACTTATTAATAAAAGTAGCACCCTCGAGTTCTAAGAAATGCACAACTGAGTAGAATAATTTCAGAAATGCGCACACTGTGCCTGTAAATGTTTGCGTGACACAAATAGAAATTGATTTGTGTTTAGTGAAGTATTTCAACATTAAATTGAATTAGTGAACAAACTATCACAAAGATCTAGGAAGACAGGTCTGGGTGAAGCTGGGGAGACGTTTAAAGCAGGTTTAGGTTTTAGATCAACACCCCAACCAGAAGTCATGCACTTCACCAGTCTGACATTTATCTGAGAGCGGCAAAACCCAAAGGCCCTATTCAAAGAAGCAGCATTCACAGTCTGTCACAAGTCACACAGGGAATACAGCAAACGTGGAAGAAGGTGCTCTGATACCTCTGACTGCAAATGCACGTAACATTTTTCTGAATTTTATTTAGAAAAACACTTAGAAACCAAATCTCTATTTTCCCTTCCTCTTTACATTTACGCTCCTTTATTTGGTGGGCTGATGTGTCACATGACATCCTGGGCTTTTGATTGTAATGTGTGGAAAATGGGGAAAGGTTTGGGCGTCAAGGATGCCTGGCTTCCAGGAGGCACGTTGCTTGTTTTGTCGTCACACTGCGGGGATTAATTTAACATTTACTGTTTGTGTTCTCGTGATGTTTTCCGATGCTGTACAGTTTCATCACAGCGGTAAGACGATACCTGGATACAACGAAGAACGCTGATGCCCGGCTAAAATTAGGGCGGTGCACCTCACCGAACTCCGCGGCCTAGTGCTTTTTCATCGATTTTCTGCTTCTCGGTTACAGGCCTTCTACATTCGCTTACGAGGATGTGCAAAACGTATCGCTTTGCTTCTGTCTTTTTTTTTTTCAGGGATACGAGATCCACGTCACGAAGTCGGTAAAGCCGGAGCCGGTCCACATGAAAGACATCATCACCTGCAGCGGCGCCACGTTCCTGCCAAAGATGCCCACGGTTCACAAGGTGAGCCGGCCGAGCCCAGAGCTGCGGTCGTTGACTCGTGTTCCCCAACTCACCTCCTCCTCTCCTCTTTCCCCCCCGACTCTCCGTCTCTCAGCCTCGGACCGTAGTGATTTCCTGCGAGGAGGACCTGCGACTGTGCGGCCCCGCCGCTTCTGCGTCGCTTCCCGTCGTCACGGCCGAGTTCATCCTCACAGGGATCCTGCAGCAGAAAGTCGATTTTGAGGCTCATGCACTTTCTGCCCCGGCAGCCGACCCGCCGCCTGCTGAGGGCCGGGGAAGAGGCCGAAAGAAGCCTTAGCAACAAATACTAAAAACACATTTGGGGTTGTAGGTCTCTATTAAGATTAAGGTTCCAGACCTTTTTGTCTGTGTGAAGGACTTCTGAATGTATTTACCGTCAAGTGCGAATGCAAGCAAAGTTTCTAACTACAGTTTTGTTGCTTTTAGGCATTTGTCATTCTTCCCGTTAGCTGACGAGTTTTAAAATTCACTCCCGGAGGCCGAAACGCGCCTGTGAAACGGATTATGGAGAGAGGATGGGGGGGATGAAAATGTCGCCCCTGCTTCGGAAGTCTAGTTTCATTTTTAGCTCCTCATCCTTTTGTAGGTTTTAGCAGCGACAAGCGCGGCTGCCGCCTCAGAGGCAGCGAGTTTTCAGGCAGTTTTTTTTTGTCAGGTATCAACCATGAAGTTGGAGATGTTTGAATCATGTTCCTGCGTTAGAGCGGTTGTGCTCGAAGGCTCTTTATTGAAATCTATCCGCTCCCGACGTCCGTAGATGCAACAAGCTTGTTTCCCTCGCTGATAAAGAAGTACTCAGTGCCTTTTATACCTCGGATGACCAACACACCAGTGTGTCTGTGGCTCCTTTCTCCATTAAGCAGCTCCACTCCATTAAGGCGTCATTCAATCCGATCGCCTGGAGGGAGGGATGCACACCGTGTTGTCTTCCTGCTGCTCATCCTGCTTCTGCAGCAACATTTCATCCTGTTTGTTCATCACACACCGTCACTGCTTGTGAAGGTCCGCCGGTGTACGGAGGTCTGGCCGGGTCTTTGATCTGACCTGCTGTGGATGGGCTTTCAAAGACGGAATCAAAACCATGTTTCTGTGGAGCTGTTTCCTTTATCTGTGACTCGACAACGATTGTATTGAATAATGAAAACCTTAATTATTTTGTATGTATTGGAGTCGTCTGCATTCGCTCTCCTTTCTGTATGTTGTTGTCATAAATATCTCACTTGTGTCTCATCTCAAGTTTGCAGTTCATTTCACCTACATCTCTGTCTTGTTAGTTTGTTTGGAAGATTTCAAAAGAGAGTAAAATATGAGGACCATCAAGTTGTTCCACACTGGCCCTGAAGCTGAAAGTTAGGGCTGGGCTCATTTTCACAAAAATAAAAAATAAAATTAAAGAAATTATTTTAAAAACTTTTTTTATTTCAAGTTTTTCGTCTGGAACTTGAGCTGCAAAACATGCTTATAAAACAAGATGGCGGCCCTGCTATTGTAAACAACTATAACTAAATGTTTGCTGCTAGTAGTATTACACAATGAGCTAACAGGCTTCACTTCACTTGTGTAACTTCAAAGTAAATTAAAAGAAGTTCATGAATAAATTAAAGTGCCTTGTATTATGTTAATAAAAAGTTTCCTCTTTATATTTTGACAATATATTTTGCTAAACATGTATTCAGCAGTCCATGCTGTTCTCTTCAGCCCAACGAGTGCATTGGCAAAATAAAATCCTAATTTCCCAAAAACTGAATCTTAAAAAAATTGTAAATTCATTTCAAAACATTTCAAAATCAGCTTAGATTGCAAAGTTTGAGCACACAATGAATTTCACTTTAGTTCCACTATGCACTCAATAAAGACATTTTTTTTAAATAAATATAGTGTTGCTTATAATTATGACGAGACACCTATGTCACAAATATGATACACGGTCATATTTCATACATTAGAATGTCATTGAAAAGTTTATTTATTTCAGTAACTCATTTCACCACGGGAAACACATCATATAGATAAACATAGACTGATAATGTATTAATTAATGTTTTTTTTTCACCTCTAGCTAATAAAACAGCATTTAAGATTAGAATATCACATCAGACCAATAAAAAAGGAATATTTTTCATGCAGAAATGGGACCTAATGAAAAGTTTAATATCTGCTCAAATGCTGTTTTTATTTCTTTCCAAATGGTACTTTTAATCTGACAAACAACCCTGTAGTAGTAGTCTCCTAACTATGGGATTATTATCATGAAATACTATCAAATAGATTTACCCATCGTGTCCATGCCATATATGTCTGTCTCATATTTTCTTCATAAATAATAAAAAAAATATTATTCTATTTAAAAAAAAGATTTGTATGACACCCCATCTCAATGCATCCATGTGGATCAGATAAATAACAACTCAGTGATGTCCAAACCTTTTGCAAAAGGTGCCAAAATCTGCAAAATGAAAGTGCTGATGGGCCACAAAAATCCATTTTGGGTAAAGATGAATAAATAAAAATCAACTTCTAAAGAATAAACTAAAATAAGTCTAAACTGAAGATGTTGGGGTCTATAAATAAATGGTGTCACACACTACTTTTTTTTTTTTTAGGTCAACAAATTAAGTGCACAACATGTCACCCCAAGTCTGCTTTTCAGTAAAAGCCCCACAAGGGACACACGAGCGACTTTGTCACAAAATGATGGAAGGGATTTCTGTTTTTTTTTTTCTTTCTTTCTTTTTTTTTATAAAGCGTATAACATGTTTCTGACGTGACTAAATGTTACCCATAGCAATCCGCCTCCTTCTAACAACACTGCCATGTGATGCGGTCACGGACGCGGTGGCCCCGGTGTTTCCCGAACACGAGTCGAGTGGTTCCGAGAGCGGAGCCCGACATATTCTGATCATCTTCCAAATGTTGGTGCCCGAGTGGTGAAGTGCAGCTCTCAGAGGAGGCGAGAGGCAGGAAGGGAGGGAGAGCAGGCAAGCATTCCTGCAGATCGTCCACCTCTGAAAGGCATCTCTGCATCAGCGTCAGCCCGACAGCTCGTCCGCATCCCTGACCGGCCGGTGGAAGGAGAAGGTAGGTGGGTTATGGCTGCCTTATTTATTTATTACTATCCCTGCATCACCACACGACTGTGTGTGCGTCCTACGATTGTGTCTGGAGCGGGACGGGTTAAATTCTGCAGGTTTATTTTGTGTGTGTGTGTGTGTGTGTGCTGGATGAGCTGTCCCGACTCGGATGTGAGCGATCCACACTTTGAGCTGCCATGCAGGTTTATCACCGGAGAGAAAAGGTGTGAAATCATCTTCAGCTCATTTTAAACCATCCAGGTATGGAACTAGAGGCAGGATAGGCCTATTCATTTCAGAAATACAGATAAAACTGCAAATATACCCACGGTCACCCTTATATATATATATATATATATATATATATATATATATATATATATATATATATATATATATATATATATATATATATATATATATATATATGTATGTATGTATGTTAAATCATCGGCTTTGGCCTGGAGCTTTCTTGTACTGCTGCATTCTGCTCACATCTGCTGCTTGTTGTTCACGACCGGATTTTGATGTTTAAAGTCTTACTTTAGGCTTACATGCAAAGAAATTCTTGGTATTTTTCCTGCCTTTATCTCCAACAAACCCCCCCGCCCACCCCTCATGTCCACTGATTTTAATGGATGTGACAGGTGCAAGCAATATGGTGGAAACATGTCTTTTCCTTTAGTTCACTGCAGCTGGCTTTGCGAGGAAATAGGTTATCAGCAGCTACAGGCTTCTTCTGAGAGATAAACGTTGGAAATTATAAATTCGTCCTGACAGGATGGTTGTTTCATGTTTTTTCTGCCCCCCTCGTGAGCGGAGCTGTTTCCAAAATCCAGTATTAAGAGCAAACATTGAATTTGTTGCAAACATTTAGCGATTTCCCCTTATATAACTAGGCTTTTATCTCTTTTTTTTTTTGGGTCCCCCATAACTTATAAATGAGCACAGTACGTGCCTAAATGCGTCCGAGCTGTCTTGGAGTTTCTCTGCGCATCGTGGTTGCACTTGACCTCGTGTCCTAAAACACTTCCACAGAAGCAGCTAAGTGAAAACGAAAAAGAAATGATGAAGGCACAGGGTTGGCTTTGTATGCTCCCACACATCTGCAGCCATTGAAGACCAGGGGGACAAAGACCTGTCTGTCCCCCTTCAGCAAGCAGCGAGGTCTGAGTTCAGGGGAAAACACAGACACAGGCTTTGATTTCTAAGTGGGATTCACTGGCTTGGATTGTAGAAGATGATGATGATGATGATGATGATGATGATGAGAAGGAGGAGTAGATTAAAGAGACCTGATAAGGATAGAGATGCAAAATCACGCTAAACGAGGGGGAATCATGTAAGGAAGACGACCATGTTGAGGGGAGGAAATTTAAAAAAAGAGAGAGATGATGGAAAACTAATAGTCAGAAATAAGAAAATGAGGGCTGTCGAAGGTAACAATCAAAATCTGGGAATGCAAACAGAGTGTGTAGGACAATGAGATGAAAGCAAATAGAGAACTGAATCATTGGTTTGTAACTGCAGCGTCTATATGGAAGCATATGGAAGCATTTTAATGGTGTCCTGGGCGGGCCCCTCTGGCTGCACTCCTTCAAAGTGCTTTATGAAAACATAGATAGATAGATAGATAGATAGATAGATAGATAGATAGATAGATAGATAGATAGATAGATAGATAGATAGATAGATAGATAGATAGATAGATAGATAGATAGATAGATAGATAGATAGATAGATAGATAAATAGGTATTGGTGTGATGAGTGGGTTTATGTTTGTATCTTCTGTTAAAATCATAAGATACTAACATAATTTAACTTAAACTTAATCCCTTAGAGACCATGCTTTCTACTTTGATGCGACTTCGTACTTTGGCTCAAAGAAAGGGACATCCTGGCTAATACGGGACAGTTGGCAACCCTAAATGGGGGAAAGCCTGATTAGTATCTGATAATTATGAGACATCCAAATGCTCAGGAGAAAACACTTTTTTAGTTATCACTGAGTATAACTAAAAAGAGTAAGCAAATAACAAATCAAAAGTTGTTTTAAAGGAAATTTAATTGACATAGAATATTAAAATCAAGAGTTGACCTTTCCAAATATTGGTGTTTGCATCCTTGCCAAGGCCAGAAAGCTCAAAAAAGCCTTGTTTAATTTTTCACAAATAGAACAATTCAGCCCATTAGATTAGTTCTGATAGGAAGCTGCAAATCAGACGCTAACTCTAACTTTGTTAACTGCTACTTGCTATGCAGTCATGGTATTCTCGCTGTGTTTAAGAATACATTTTTTTCTTGTCTATCACAGTTACATTTATTTTTGTTCTCAAAATTGCTGCAAGCGATCTAAAAGCAGTGGAGTCTTCCTCAAAGCTGTTGTAGCCGTACGTGGTGTGTTAGCCTTAGCCTCTCTGTCAACACAATAGAACAGTTCAGGATCTACTTCCTTTGTAACTTTAAAATAAGGACATAGATACACGTCAAGCTTAAAGATACTTTCATGTCTGAAGCTCATGATAAAAGCTGTACCTGACAAACTGAAATGACATTTGACATCTAGGAGGAAGCATCCATACCTCCATTCATAACGCATGATGGTCGCCTAGAGTTATTTTGGCTTGGTCACGGGTCAGAAAGTGTCAAAAATGACAAATGAACTGGCCAAAAACATGGATGCGTGACAAAACAACATCTTCCCTAAAAGATGTACAATCAAATTGAATTGTGAGATTTAAGCAATTTTCATGACCGCTTATCTCCATATTTCATGAAATACTTGACGACAATGGCTATGTTTACATGCACAAAATTCAGATTGTATCGTTTATAAGGGCACACAATCATTTAATCCGATCGTATTCAGGTGCCAGGTGCATTTATTCAGAATATTACCACTCTGACATTTCCCTAAAAAAAAAACAACACAGAAAAATAAGTATTTCTGTCTTTGCTGAGCAACAAAAATTGTAAACAAAGCAGTAGTGTACGAGTCTGTTTGTCTTCTGAGCACCAAGGCTGGACCTGCACCAGGTTCTAATTACAGTTGAAATGTTACTGAATATATAATATTTTTGAGCTTATTTAATGTTTCCAACAGAAAGGTTGCATCAGGACCCCCGACAGTTTTGCTTCCCGACTTATTTCAGCTACTCAACAACGTGGAAATATGTCACGTTTACTTCAGGCGCACTCTGGTCAGTTTGCCACATTCAGCATAACTTGATTCTGACAAGCGTTTATATGCATGTCGATTGGATTGTCAATCGGCATACACCACCCTCTCATTCAGATTACAATATCATTCCGACTGAGCTTAATCTGTAAACGTAGCTAATGAAAAATAAAGTAGTGCGCAATTGTTTGAGTAAATAGTATGATAAAGGTTTGTTTACAGGAATAAAATGGTAACTCATAGGTGTGAAATAAGGCTATGAATTGACTAGCCGATGTTATTTCTTTGTTTTGGTTTTCTTGCGTCACCCTGCAGGTCTTTCCAACCAAGGTAGTAAACTATAATGCAAGAGCATACTTATATGGATACATATTTTATAGAAAAAAAATTACATTACATAGGTATGAAATGGGGGTACAGATTAGTTCTTACTAATTACGTAATTACTTGTTTTTTGTCAACTCCTTGTGCGATCCCCCAGGCCACACCACCCTGGGCAGTGAGCCATAAGGCCAATATTCAAAACCACCACTATAAAACACATTACCTGTGTTTTAAAGTGTTTTTATGTGTCAGTGTGGTTGCATTTAATTGGGACTCGTTTTCTTCTCGCTTCAGAGCTTCACAGAAACAAAAAAAAAAAAGAAAAAAGATTACAGTTTTTTTTTCTTTTTTGCTTCAGGATCTTGCTTTGAAGCAGATTGCCAATGAGGCCAACTGCAGCGACAAACAGATGGACATGCTTCCCTTCTCGTTTCCATCGCGGCCAACCAATCCTACACCTCAGATTAATGTTTTAATTAAATGTTGATTTCTACCAGGAGCGGCAAGCGGTCGTTTATTTTCTTGCACCAGCTAGATCATAGTTGCACACTACACAGGACGATTCAAACCCTCAGAATTAAGTTAAAAAAAAAAAAGGATGCATTAATGGTTTGTCTGGCAGAGAACAATGCTTTGTGCAACACATTTGGTTTCAGATACAATAGAATTTGTGGGCTGTTAGGCTCCCTGCCCAGAGTGCAGAGGCTTTGGCGAAGCTATGCGTGAAACAGCAATTGTGGTTGTCAGATTATGACACGGTGCAAAATGCATTGATTGAATAACAGTCAACAATGAGGCGCTTTATGTTACACGTATTAAATGTGGAGGTAGAGATTGGAAAAGATGGCCTGGACAATGAGGATTTATCTCTAGACAGATTGGGAAGTCTCATGGCGTCTCCCGGGTTGCAAGGAGACACTTTAATCTTTGCCGCATGTTTAATAGCTGCCGCAAAGTGTGACTGCAAGCACTGCAGGTGTCCCTCCCAGTCCTCTCCTGAGCTTTGTGGGGAAAAACTGCAGCAAAACCTTTTCTGTACAAACCTTCCTCAGTTTTCTCTCCCCCCCCCCCAGATGCCTCTGCAGCAGCATCCTAATAATCCCTCCTTCGGTGTTTCGACTAAATTCTTCTAAAGGGAGAAACAAACTTCCTGCTACCCTTTTTGTTTCTAGACATGTCCCGGTTTAGCTGAGTCATTACTCTGCTCTCCGTTGCTTTATGTCTCAGGATTTATGAACCGTTATGTCTCAACTCAGCCGAGCAATCAGTAAGCCGTATACAGGACGATACCAGATGGCCCCTCATAAAAATGCACATCCTTCTCCAAGTGATGACCTTTTCGGGACGTGAATATCATTAGTGAAGGTCTTTAAACCGTTTTTTTTTTTAGCCAAAACTGCAGCTGATCTTTAACTAAATGGAGGCTTTGTTGTGAACTCAAAACAGCTTTCTCAACAAAAGCAGAAACGCAGCGAGATCTTATCCCCGTTGACCGGTCGTAACCCAGAGACAGTGTCAGATATACTGAATTTGCAGAGGATGCGAGTTTCTCTGCAGACGGATCAGGTGGCACGAAGAAGGAAGGAGATAAATAAAAAAAGAAAGTCTCTTTTTTTAGTTTAAAGTTCTCACGTCCTTTCTCGTTGCAGTAGACAACTGTTTTTTTTGTCAGCGGTTTTTATGCTGCAATGTTCGTCTTTCATCACTGCAGGTGTTTCTTCCCCCATCCTGAACGTTTAAAATCACAAACACTTTCTTTAAGTTCAACCCTTGGATGTCCTGCGTCTGTTGAGGCTCTCTGAAATCCATTGACATCAGTCTCATTTGGCTTGTTACTTGGGATTGTTCACTGTTTTTACATTTTGAGGGATTTTTTTTTTGTGTGTGGGATCCCAACATGCATTCTTTATTTGCAGTTTCAAGCAGAAGTTTCCATACATTAATTTTCAGCATCAATAGGATTCCATCCATCCATCCATCCATCCATCCATCCATCCATCCATCCATCCATCCATCCATTTTCTAACGCGCCTATCTCCAGCTGTTAATGGGCAAGAGGCGGGGTACGTCCTGGACAGGTCGCCAGTCTATCGCCGTCAACATGATTCATTAGATTAAAATGAAATTATGTATTTGAAATATTTCCTCTCTGGGATGAAATGATCACCGAACAAATATGTTTAACAGATTTTAAGGATGAAAAATTGTCCTTACAGGTTTAGATTTACTGTGGATTTACTCTGATCCACAGGTGCTCTGTCCTCTAGGGCTGCTGTCCTGTAACTCTTAGGTCTAACTCTGTCTCCAGACACCAGAATCACATAATTAGGTGATTAGCAGGACTGTGTAGAACTTGGCTGCATGAGCAGATAATTCAGTCACTTGATTCAGGTGAGCTGAGCTTAGGACAGGACATGGGTCCTCGGGAGTCGGGACTGGAGTTTGAAACCCCTGCCGGGTCTTATAGAAACCAGATAAGACAAACCAAGGCAGGATGTTTGACCACTTTTCTGATCAGAAATGGAAGATCTGAATTGAATCAGCTGGTTTCTTGGCACGGATGCTGCTTTCAGGATAAGTTGATAAATATACGATGTAAGGTGAAGTTGAATAATTTTATTTTTTAAACCTTCTTTGTGCAGTGCACCAGAGCCACTGGCAGTTAAACAAGCCCTGAGAATGATGCTGCCACCACCATGCTCCAGGCTAAAAGTCCCACTTTGACTCATCCAAACACACATAATGTTAAAGTATTCACACATTTGGCCATAAATCTCAGCGTTTGTCTTCCTAAACTCTTCTCCAGAGAACATTTGGCTTTGTCCACGTGGAGAGCTCCAAATTTCAGTCATGCTTGAAGGTCTCGATTTGGAAGCAGGCTCTTCCTTCTCCCAGTTCCTGTGGATGAAGTTCACTGTAGACGGTGAGACTGGTGTTCCAGGATCTTACCGTTTACGATGGAGCCGAGCCTTTCTGCCGTTATGTGTTGTCTCTAAACATCCTGACCGATTTTAGGACATGTGAGGTAGGGTCACATGAGCAAAACTTGATCTGAACTGATTGGGTGTTTTCAACAGGGAAACACAAACCTGTTGTTCTGAATGGATAAAGGAGGCTAACGTTAAGCTTCTGGAACGACCGTCATTAGCACCCCAAGACCTCGACCATTGACTGCCACTCAACTTGCATTGCACCAGAGGCCAAAGTTTCTTTCTGCAGGTGGTGGGACCACATATAGAAGGCCCATCCAGTAACTTCTTCGGGCTGAGCTTGACCACCGAGACCTGGCTCCAGGCCTCTCTACACTGCAAAAACAGAACTAAAAATAAGTAAAATTTTCTTTAAATGAGTGTATTTGTCCTTGATTTGAGCAGGTAAATAAGATGATTTGCCAATAGAATAAGATTTTTCCACTTAAAATTGGAACAATTCATCTCCATCATCTTATTTCAAGTGCAGGATGTCTAATTATCTTATTTTAGGGGCAAAGATACTCATTCCATTGGCAGATAATCTTATTTACTGTCAAATCAAGGACGAATAGACTCATTTTAAGAACATTTTACTTGTTTTTAGATCCGTTTTTGCAGTGTAATCCTGGTCGAGGTTCACCCAATACTGTGGTCAGCCATGTCATTGAAAACATTCAAACATCGATGCTTCTCTGCATCAAAAGGAGTCAGTTCAGGTGGTTTTGATATCTGATCAGGGTTCCCCAATGGGTGCAACCCTTTGGGGGGGTTTTCTGGACACGTCCCATTGGGAGTAGACCGTGGGGAAGACCCAGAACCCACGGGGGGACCTGTATATCTTGTCTGGTTTGGGAACGCTTCAGGATCCCCCAGAATGAGCCGGAGGAGAGGAATGTCCTGGGTTCCCTCCTGGACCTGTTGCCCCACGACATGATCTCGGATTGGTGGAAGACAATGAATGGATGAAGGGGATCATTCCATATTTGTTAGTTAATTTTTTATGTGTACTAATTAAATAATCATATAATGAGTAATGAATAATTCTGAAACATAATGTAATGTTTCTTAGTTCTGTTGTCTAAAAGGTTGAGTAGGATAGAGGCTCAAAATCTGAGAATAATTTGAAATTTTAGATTATCAAAGAACATATGGAAAAAGACGAGTGTGTGTCAAAAAAGGTTGATATCATCCTATTATTTCTTTTTCCCCCATTGTTTATATTTGTTAATTTGCTGCCTTCCTGAAAATGCTGGTCTGGACCAAATAATCTGCTGTTATTCTTCCTGATTTATGAAAATCAAAACACATTTCTCTTACTTTGAAAGCCCTGCTCTCTTGTCCAATAGAAATTGGCCTTAATTGTAATTACAGTGGATGATAACCTATCTACCCTCCTGTTAAAATGCCAGGTTTTTGTGATGTAAAATCACGGGACTATAAAATATTTAGAACAAAAGCTTCCACCTTTAATTTGACATGTGTTCTCTGCAAATAAGCTAAAAAAACAAACAAAAAACAAAAACAAACGAATAAAAAAAAATCGAATGATTTGGAGGGATAATGCAAAACAATGACAATGCAAAACAACTTTTGTTAAAGCATCTTTTAATGCAATTCCAGCATTAAGCCCTCTGGTCACCAAATATAGAGAAACTTATTAAATTTGAACAAAGTTTAGCTTTCATGTAGGACTTTCCTAATATTTGCTGTTTTATATTCTTCAGTTAAAACCATAATTTGCAGAAAGCTTACAAAGGATCAGATTAATCACACTGTATACATGATCTATCTATCTATCTATCTATCTATCTATCTATCTATCTATCTATCTATCTATCTATCTATCTATCTATCTATCTATCTATCTATCTATCTATCTATCTATCTATCTATCTATCTATCTATCTATCTATCTATCTATCTATCTATCTGATTTTATTTTTGTTTGTTTCAATTCACTCATCAACTATACTCTTTTTCTTTTCAGACACAAGAATCTGCCACGATGACGACAGTCAGTGTGATTATGCTCAGTTTTCTCATCTCTGCAGGTATGTGACATGCAGTTCCTTCCTTTTAATGCCTTAGAACACGGGGAAACATTGATTTATGAGTTTTGGTGTCCTGGAACATTTGATTAGACAATGTGGTTAGAAATGTGTTTCATATATTTAAAATTTAAGGTGACGTTGATGAATTTGAAACAGTTATAATAAATAATGTGTACTATTAATTAGATTAATATTAAAAAGAACATATCTGATCAGAAAGAGTTTTTTTTTAATGCTGTTTTATTTTATCTTACAGCCATCTCTTCCCCTACAAAAGGTAAAAGTGCTCATCACTCACTCACTTAGGAGTTATGAGCTTTCCTCTCCCTCTAATTGGAAATGTTTATGGCCTTTCTCTTTCTTCAGTTCCAAGAACGGAAGAATCCAAAACGCTACTCCATGGAGAGGATTTCGCCATCCCGCTGCCGCAGCACGAGGTGGAGGTTGTGTTTAAGAACCGTTTGGGAACTCCGAAGGAATTGGTGTTGATGACGGGGAACAGAGTGATCAGCGATCGGGCCAAACCCACCCTGCATCTCAACCACCTGATCATAGAGGCCGTGGGCGAGGGGGATGAGGGGGAGTACATCCTGAAGAGTTTAAAGGAACCCAATGTTGTCAGGAAAATTTCACTTATAGTCCGAGGTACGGAGCGACACATCAGGAAGTGTGAGGTTGCTTTGCATGGGGGCCTGCATCCTGTTACAATGCAGAACGTCTTCTACTGAGACCTGTGAATATGAAACAGTTGAAACAATAATCAAAGTTTAGATTGTTTTCTAAAACATTTATGCTGCTTTTTGCCAAAAAGATTGCTTTTTAGATATTTACTTGATTAAAAACCCGGTAAGCTTCGGCATAATTGCAATAAAGCACCCTCTGCTCTTTTTAACTTAACAAGCATACCTTTCCCCTTTAAGTCGGTTTATTTTGCCTTTTCTTCATACTTAAAATACAAACCGTGCATCATTTTTTAACATCGATTTTTTAACTGTCTTCAACTGTTTTGAAAAAAATCTTCAAATGTATACATAAGAAGATTAAACACAGACGATTTTTTAAAAAAAAAATTAAAGATGCATCTAAATATTTGGTTTCAAAACTATGTCCTTATGACCTAAAGTGTTTAAGCTCTGGTCTTAGGTCATACCTGAAGTGTTTTTTCTTTCATTTGGAGGCACATTTTTTTCCACGAAAAAGATTAACTATCACATTTTAGATCTAAACACAGCCGCACAAATCTGACTTGCTTAAAGTGGAAAGAAGTGGAAATATTTGTTAAAGTATTCACACCTTTTGTGTTTATTTGTCTGATAAATAGTAATTTGTCCCTCTGACCTCATGACTTTGTAGTTATATCATGAAGATTTTTCGTCTTAAAAATCTTTTTAAATGGTTGTTGCCACTGTTAAAATAGATTTAAAACAGATTCAGCCAGGTTTATCTGCATAGTGCTAACTATTCATACGCATATTTTACCTTAAGACACCTTCCATGACAAACAGCTCCAAAGTTTATACACAATCTAGTTGAGTTCTTGTCAGCCAAGTACATTCTAATACAATCCAAAGCCTAAAAATAAATAAAACTAACAGTACTCAGCATTTTCCCTCTCCCTTCACAGAGGTTCTCAGCCCTTTTTTATAGGTCTATGTCAAAATTACTTTAGTGTCTTAAAATATGCTTTATTGCTGCAGTCCATTTACCTCAGAAGTCGTAACTAGGAGCTGGGAATGGCGTAAAACCCGAGTTAGCAACGTTCCAGTTAACGCAGTCGGAGAAGTCAGGTTTGCAAAAAACAAAAGGTTGGGATTCCGGTATAGCGACGGTCAAGACTGCTGTTGTTTTGTTCGTAGCCTTACTAATGTTGTGCTTTCCACATGCAAACATCACTTTTCATTTCTTCGGTTCAGACTTACTGCTGCTACATGTAACGTTAATTTTAGTCGCACTGTTACAACTGTGTTTTGTAAAATAAACATGTTTTCATCACAGCTTACTGTTGTTGATGCGGGGCGCTGCCACATTGGATCCGACAATCGGCCCCGGAAAATTTCTCCGACTTCATGAGTGTGTAGTCCCACTTTAGCGGCTGTTCCAGTTTATTCTTCTGACGGAAGTCAGAATCCATGCTAGAACATTTTATTGCCCTTGTTGTTATAAAAGTAAAAAATACCCTCAAAGAATGGCATCGACACTACCAGCTAATATCCTTAGATATAATTCATGCAATAGACTTTATTTGCCAACATCCTTGAGTCAAAAGAAAGGTTTTCAAGACATTAGATCAGAGTAATAGCAGAGATAATTGAAATTGATCAGCATGCATTAGTCTGTGAACCAAATCTTAACTACAACATGCGAGCAGCATATAAATCTGACCAAAGCAGTAGCTCACTTGGAAATTGATTGACACGTCATAAAAAAACACATGGACACACTTCCAACACACTTATGTGTGAAAACCTCTTAAAATAATAACATAATTGCTTGTTGCTTACTGTGAGCTGTGGAGATTATTTTTGTCATTCTTACCCTCCTTTTCTCTGCGTATGGTGGCAAAATAAACATAGGCTTGTTTGTCACAGTTCAGCTTATTTTAAAACTTTATTATTATTATGACTAGCGATATTTGAGTGTATTTATTTGTTAGGGTCAAGTGGTAAGTATAAAGAAATACCATAGACTTTAACATTTATAGATGAGATCATTTACGATGACTATCCCTAGCTGGGCTTTTGGTTACATAAAACAGTAAACATACAACAAATACAACAATGAAAATACAAATGAAAAGAAAATAAAAAAGACAAAACTCATTAAAGCCCTTAAGAACAACAATAAATTACATTTGGGAAAGTTGAGGTGAGAAGCTGTTTTGTTGTCGGCATTTCTTGGCTTGCAGAGAACAACGCACATCTGCCTCAATTTAACCACATGCTTTCTAGTCTTTCCCATTTTGAAGAGTGTCTGAGAGAAATTAACTTATGTGTCACAAGACATTAAAACCCCAGGGAATCAGAAAGGTGTGAATTGCAAGTTAAAATTTCCTAGAAACAGCAATAAACGTTAAAATGTTGAATATAAATTACCCAAATGGTTCTGTAACATGTATTTTTCAGGATTTGTTTGCTGTCTATATGTGTAGCACCAGTGGTTTAGTTAAAATCAAGGGGGCTCTTTTTCCTCCCTGAATAAAAGGTTGGAGTTTTCTCCAGTTTTCCAATGGGAGATTATGCTGCTGCAACAAAAGGTTAATTTATTTGAAGGGTTCAACACATGTTTAGCAGGGGCTACAATTAAAGTGGCGGGTGCAGCACGGTTTTCCACGTTAGGGTCAGAATTAACTGGGAGGATCCAAGGCAAGTGTCACAATTGCTGTGCTGTGTCCAGTTCTTCCTTTCCCGTGCAGTTAATGGATAAATCCTGCAAAAAAAAAAAAACACGAGAGACTTGTGTAAAGAGAGCAAAGAGAAGTGTGCATGGATAAAAGTGACTGTATTAAAGCAGTAAGTGGATACAGAGCCACATGCAGGGAGTAATGTGATTTAATGAAGAGGTGCATTTGTTTTTTTGACTGGAAGAGCGTAGCTGGAGATGTCAGGCAACAATTATGCAGCTCTTTACCCACCGTCCCACCCCCATTTCCATCTGTCCTTGCCGTTTTCCTGTCCTTATCTTGTCTCATCTGTCTCTCCTTCTGCTTGGCTTTGTTCAAACCCTATTATTCCCATTACCCTGATATTTTCGGATCAGTGCTCTTTTGCTTTTCTGCATTTAGCCCTCTTTTTTTTTTTTTTTACCCCACATCTGCCAAGCTGCTTTTCTTCTCTCCTCCCTCCGATGGCATCTTCCTGTCACTTCTTATTTCAGCTTAAGCACACATTACAGCTTCATAGATTGTCAGACATTTTCCTGTCAGCTCCCATTAAATTCGCCGCTTCTGTTTACTGATAAACAAAAAGGTTCATTACCTTGTTTTGCCCTACCCAGACTGCACCCTCGAGAAGATCGTCAGATACGGCGGGAACTTCGATATTCAAATAAAGGGGGTGAACCCCCCCATCACTCTGGAGTACAAACCCAGCGCGGTGGAGGCCAATCAGACATCCAGGTAGAGTCAGCACAATCACGGTGACTTTCTGAACCCGTGAGTCAGTACTGACATTTTTTCAGCCTTGATCCACATGCGCCGAGACAAGTCTGAGACGCAGCAGGAAAAGGTTGAGAAAAGTTCAACCGTCTTCGACTTTCCTCCCCCGCAGACCGCCGTCCGTGGTGCTGACTGCCACGGGGACCCCGACGGGGACCTATCGAGGTCGCATCAGCGTCAGTGAGGAATCCGTCACCATCAGGGCTGTCACAGGTGCCGACGAGGGCAGCTACACCGTCACGGATAGCAGAGGCGCCATCAAAAACAGAGTGTGCCTGAATGTCAAAGGTGAGAATACTTACGCGTTTTTTTACCTGTGCGTGACTTGCTTTAATGTCTTCGTTCAGGATGTTGTTGTGGCTGTAGTTTCATGCTGCAGCGGCATGGTTTAATGGCTTTTTAAAGACGCACATCCTAATGGTCGGCTAAAGCACTTACCGCCTGTAAAGAGAGCCACTGTGAAGTTATCCCGTTTCCTCTCTCGCCCGTTGTCTGTTGCAGAGCACAAAAACTTTGCGACCCTTTCGCAGGGCGAGAAGCTGAAGATCGGCCTGATTCTGAACAGCTCCTTGGTGCAGCTCTACTACTCCCCTGGGTCTGATGGCAAAGCCGTTCTGCTGATGGATAAGGGGGAATTCACAAGTGTAATAAATACAAACTGTCGTTTTCTTCTAAGATGTTACACACTGAAAACTGCTGCGTTAAAAACAAAACAATTTAGCCCATTTTTCGCTAACCCATGGGGCAGTCAAAGCGATAGAGAGCAGGGTTAAGTTGTGGATTTGTTGAATGAATATGAACCCGAATACCTGAGTGCCAAACAAGTTGGGTTAAATAAAACATTTGTCCCTGACAGTCGGTAGGTGATTCTGGACAGCCCACTATGATAGAAACACACAACTCTGCATACTCACACATACCTGTTTAAAGTGGTTAATTAACCTAACATGCATGTATTTATGTGGGAGGTAGCAGGAGTACCCAGAGAGAACCGATGTATGTACAGAGAAACATCCAAACTCCTCTTTGTAAGGCCCCTGCCAGAATTTGAACCGACCTTCTGGATGTCAGGCTACAGGACTACCAACCGTGTCCCCATTTTTCCCAAGAAGAATTACTTTTATTTTCATAACCATGCTGCTTTAATGGGATAAATTTTAAGAAAAAAAAACCCCAGAAAAATAATGTCAACAAATTATTGGGTACCACTTTACAGTAAAGCTCCCCTTATAGATGGCTAATTAATAGATTATAGATATGTTATTAATTAATCTGTAAACACTTTATAACTCATTTATAAGTGTTTGTCGTGAATTAAGGTGACCAAGAGACAAAACTCACGGGTTTGTGCTTACAGGGTTGTAATTTCGTTAGAAATTTTTTAAATAAGCAACTCCAGATGACATATAGTTGACCAGCAAGGCTTATCTCTTGCCCGGCATTTGTAAGCAACACACAGGTGTAGCAGCGCCACTAATTAGAGGAATCACAGGTTGGAGCAGAGTGTGACGTCAGCAGTCAGCAGCAAATACACAGAATCACAGCCAAAAGCTGTGAACGGTACGGACGTTTCTTTATCCTTTTTCAATTGATGTGACAGTTATTAATTATTAATCACGCCTATTTACATGCATTAACATTTCAGCACACACAAGGGAAACTTTAACTGTAATTCATACATTTTTATGGCTTTCTCGCTTATTGCAATGTTTTCTAATCAAAGGCCTTTTTTTCATTTTAGGCTCAAGCAGATCTTGGATTCGAGGACCGCCTCTCTTTGGACGGTTCGGTTGTCTATCTAGAACAGATCAAGGCCTCAGATGTCGGCCTGTTTAAAATTACAGACTTGCAGGGATTCACCGTGTCCACCGTCCAGCTGGGATTAAAACGTAAGACAGGAGTGGTGCTAAATGGGACTAAATGTAGGATTCTGCTGCAATTTGGGATAAGACTTTAGGTTTTAGGCAAAGCAGGTTCATTTATACATACAATAATTTCAGCTTTTTATTTGCACAAAATGTAAGGAACACAGGCAGAGAAGAGAATATTAAAGATAAGTACAATAAAAGCAATTTAGGAAGTTGGTTCAACAGCCTAGTAGCACAGATACTGTTCTTTTGCTTTTTTAGCTTCGGTCCTGGGAACAGTGACTGAAGCAATTCTGAAATGCCTTAAAATCCAAGACCATCCACTGCTTCATAGACCAGGAACAGGCAGTGAAGTGATTTAAAGACTTGTGTGATACAATTAATTTTTCCAGTGTTAATCAGGACCCTGGCAGCAGGATTTTAGTTGAGCTGCCGCTGCCTGAATGATGTCTGGCTTTAAGGGGCTTTGGCCAAGGGATGATATAAATATAAATCTGTCATCAGCATACATATGCCAGCAGATGTCGTAATACTCCAGAATTCAAGACAAGGGAAACATGCAAGCATTAAATAAAAGTGGCCCAAGGACAGAGCCTTGGGGTGCTCCACTTATTTTTTTTTAGCTTACATTCATAATGACCCAATGATACAAAGTAGCCATAGTTTGCCAAATAAAATCAGATCAAGCTAAGCTCAGTACCCAAAGGTTACACTCATGTCTGACACGTTACTCATTTCAGTCAATCAGGATTTAAAGATCTGCTGTGTCAAATCCAGCACTGAGTAACAGTAAAACCAAGACAGAAGTTTTAGATGCATCATTGTTAAAATCTGTATTAGTTAAAACATTTAGTAGTGCAGTCTCAGTCCTGTGGTGTGGTCAAAAACTTGACTGTAAAGATGTGAAAGATTAGTTTAGCTTTTTATCAAGAAAAAGTACATTTATTGATGATCTGCCTTTTCAATAATTTTTCTTATCCAATACCGTTACATTAGATATTGCTTAAGCATTCAGATCAGGCTTTTTCATGCTACAGTTTTCAGGGCTTAAAGACAAGTTTCTATCTGCATTTGCAGCATAGCCAGCCAAAAATCAGATTAGGTTGATTTCTCCTTTGTTGTCAGTGAGTTTAACTCAATATGCTACTTCCCTGTGCCTCCCTGCAGCCTATAGAATGGAGTCCCTTTATGTGGCCATCATTGCCCTGCTGGGTCTGCTGGCTTTCCTGCTACTGGTTTGCCTTCTGTCCTGCCTGATCAAAGTAAAGAAGAGGGCCAAGAGGGCCGCTGCGCTGGAGAAGCTGGCTGAGAATGCTGGCAAAGAAGATGAAGGCGACGCTTTTAGACAGGTCTGAGAAATTCACCACAATGTGTGACAGTGAAGATTGCTCCAATTCAATTAGTAACTTTTATTTGTCTGTGTCGGATCTTTCCAGGTGGTCAAGAACATCACTAAACTCAGCGAGGAGTCCAAACACTCTCAAGCGGACAACACGGAGAAATCTCAAAGCACCGAGGTGGACATCAAGGTAAGGAGACATGATACCCGATCCTTTAAGCTAAGACGGAGAAATTTTGATGATGACTGAACATTTTTTTATGCTGTTTTCTGCGTTTAGACAGTTGCAGCTTATTCAGAACGCTGCTGCTAGAGTCCCCACTAACATCAACAAAGTGGACCACTTCAGTCCAGGTCTCAGTTTCTTTGCAGTGGGTTCCTGTGCAACAAAGAAAAAAAAAAAAAAGAGTTGAATGGTTTAGGGCCGAAACATATATCTTTGATCCGTTCACGTTTTATGACTTCTCGGGTTTTCTGGGAGTTTGCTTACTTTTCCTAGAGTTAAACGTAAACATGCAGATTTTCTGCACCTCGACTAACTCCCAGAAAACCCGAGGCCTGCCCTAACCTTCAGTTCTCCTAAGTTAAGGCTGAAAATTGTTTGTGTTTGCCACTGGCTTTTATTGAGTTAAATATGTTTCTACCTTGATCCAAAGCCTGCAGCCAGTCCATGCTCCGTGCATTGCAGCTGCACTATGACTCGCCGTATTCTGTTTTATGCAATTTTAGCTTATTCCTTCCTTCCTTCCTTCCTTTAGTAAACCTGCACTGTCTGCTACAGATGGACCCAACTCCGGTTTGTCATGGTCATGAATATCATGCTGATTTAAGGCTTTTAAAGGTGAATTTTAAGGAGAATTGAGCAATGATGCACCTTTAATTAATTTTTTTTATAGAAAAGTTGTACACGTTTACATTTTTTGTGGATTTTCTCTAATGCACACAGTGTCAAAATGATACATACAGGATTAAATATATACAGAGATCCTTACTAATATTTGAATAAAGGCCAAATATAGCAAGTTACAGAAAACCCCCACACACCTTCATAATGAAAACGAACAAGGTTCTGTAATAATTCAGAATGAATATTAGATCTGTCATCTTATCAGAAATGGTGGAGTTCATTTAAAAAACTGGTTTCCTACCACAAATCAAGCTAGGTGTAGGTTGGGACCACTGAGCTATATAATACACTGGAGTGCTAATCACCGTCTGTTTGAACGAGTCGCTTTGAAGCCACCGCCCGCCATATTGGTACTCCCTATTTCCCCCCAGTAACTAGGGAATATGTGCGCTACAGCATCGAATAACGAGGATTTTCTCATGTTCAGGGGGGACTTAAAACTTTTAAAATGTCAAATGCCATATACTTTTATGTTATGTTCTAAAAATATCAAGTACTGAGAAAGTCATGTGCTGAAATATTTTGCATTTTATTCATTTAAATATATATGTTTAACATTTATAACTTTATAAATAACAATATACAAAAACATATATTTACATATGTGTATACATATATATACATATATACATATACACATACTTATATATACATATATATATATATTTAATATGAATAACATGTAAAATATTTCAGCACCTAATTTCCTAGTAGTTAATAGTGTTAGTACATCTGTACACTGTAGAATTACCTGTGAAACGTTTTCACTCAGCCAGAAAACTGCTTGTTGTTGCAACCAAATCCTATGGGATTCTGTGAGAGTAGGGAGTAGCAAGATGGCGGCCAGTGACTTCAGTTTTTCGGCAAAATCAGCACTCCAGTGTATAATATAGCTCAGTGGTTGGGACCATTCCAAAAGCTTGATGCTAGCCTAGTATACACATTTCTGTTTGGATCTGTGTTTGGTGTTATTTACCTGTTGGTACACCCAAATGTTTCCACTCATCAACCAACTGCACCAAGGCATTCAGTCCCAGTAGAAGAAGAAAAAATCAGGTCTGAAGGTTCAGGAACAACCCAGCAATGCAGTTGAACAAGAAAGAAGCCCCTGCATCAAAATTGACATCTGAAATCTGCAACTGCCCGAATTTACAAGCCAAATGCCTTCTGGAGAAGAGTTTTAAGGTCAAACAACTTGATTTAACTGTGTGGCCAAAATTACAAGAATGTTTTTTTAGAGGTGACAACATGAGGCTTTTACACCTTCAAACACTGTAGAAACTGTTAAGTATGGTTGTGTGAGCATCATGCTGTGTGGCTGTTTAGCATTCATGGCCACTGGCACATTGTACAAAGTAAACAGAATAATCAAGGAGGGCTATATACAACATCTTTTAACTAAAAGCAGGCTAACATTAAGCTTCTGGAATCCCGTTATCTCAGCTGTTCGGGAAATTTGGACTTGTCCTGAAAGACAGCTCAGTCAGAGGAAAAAGAAGCTGTTTTAATGAAGAAATTAATTAAAGTACAGAGGTCAAATATCCAGAATTATGGCAGAATGTGGTAGATTTCAACAAAAGTGGGTGGTTTCTCTGCAACTCACTAAATGACGTTTATCAAAAACATTATTGGAGATGCCCAGATTGAAGTTCAATGCATTTTTCCCCCAAATGTGTGCAAATAGTTTTAATTTTTTTAAAAATCAGTGAAGGTGGTTCAAAAGTGACTTTGAAAGCCTTGAATTAATGTGATACCCATGCCCACGATCAGCGTATGTAAACAACTCACCAGCGCTCTACAAGTTGTGCAGCTAATAATCTTCCCTTGTCGTCTATTTGAATGCAGGGTCTGGAGGTTTCTTCCAAAGAGGTTGGCGTTGGTAATCTAGAGACCAGTGACTCAGGCGTCGGCTTTAACACTGCTCTCCCACTGGATACTGACACTGACGTTGCCGATCAAATCCCCGATTCTGAGGCTGAAGGCCCTCCTTCTGCTGCCGAGTCCAAGCCCGCTGCTACGCCGGTACCTGAAACTAAAGCAAGTCCCGTCCCTGAGACCAAAAAAGCCCCCGATCAGCCTGTGGAAGCAAAGCTGGACGCGCCCAAACCAGTCGATACTAAACTTAGCCCAATCCCGAGCCCTAAGTCTGGTTTGAGTCCTGCTGAAAAAATGCCTGCGCCCAGTCCAAGTCCAGAACCCAAAACTGGTCTGAGTCCAGCTGATCCAAAGCCTGCACCCAGTCCAAGTCCAGAGCCTAAGATCGCTGCTCCTACAGCCACCTCTCTAACACCTGAAACTAAGAGCGCAGCAGCTGCTGCTCCCGAGTCCCCCAAACCAGCCCCAGCAGAACCCATCACCAACGGTACACCTGAGCCAGGACCAGACTCCAAAGCAAGCCCAGATCACGCAGAAGTCATCAAAGACCCAACTCCAAAAGAGGTTTCCATCAAAGCCCATGAGGTGGAGCTGAAGTCTAGCAGCGTCGTCCCAGAGGGCAGCAAAGACGGCGCTGGAGCCGAGGACACCACTACCACCTGAGAACCACGGCTGCAAAAACACGAGGAACCCCCACAGATCCCCCCACCCACCACCACTGCAGACAATCAAACACCCCCCTACCAAAATGGTGAGGAAGCCTCAGCAAGCTGGGGCGATGATGGTGACACAAAACCCACAGTGATAACGATACTTCATTTGTCTGTAACCTTTGAGACTTTCTGACTGAGACGCAGTTTAAATAACAAACTTGGCTTTTAATCTTCAAACAATTCAGTTTTGCAGCCTTGTTTTCTATTGCTTTTACTGGAACAAAAAAAAAAAAACTGCCAAACTGCAAATGAAATCACTTGCAGAGTTTACAGCTAAAATATTAACTCCACATGAGGTGTTTTATAAAATATGAAAAAGGGTTTACGGCATTTCACAATATCAGCGTAGCAGAGTTTCTTCTTAGCCTTGAACTAACCACTGGTTCACATTGAGATGACTGACAAAACAAAAACAGGTTTTCAACATGCACAGATCAAACGTGGACATTATTTACACCTGCTACTGAAATGTCCATGATAACAAGATTTGATTGAATTTAACAAAAGAGAAAAACTTAACACATATAGTACTACCTACTATCCTAACCACTATTAATATGGTTTTAATATTACTATCTAATATGAATTAGATTCAGACTCATAGTGGATGTCTTCACTAATTGAAATGTGTTTTGCCAGCAGATCCCTGAAGTCCTGATCATGTAGTTTTGGTTGGTCTTCATGTGTTTTTTTTATATTATATGACTTTGTTAAAAATTTCTAGCACTATTAGAAGTTACTAGAAAGGCTGTGCAAACTTCCTTCACTTAAAAAAAACTTCCTGTTTCCGCTGCATATTGGATTCCCAAGGAAAGAAATACGAGAACAAATCCAAAAGATGCGGAAAATAACTTTTACCATCCATTTATTTGGGATTTCCCCCTCTTAATTTTTCCTTTTTGTGTTTGTTTTCTTTTACTTTAATCCGATCTTTCCTTCCAATCGCGCGTTCGATTTATACTTGTAAGTCTGAATTTTTGAGCAACCGATGAGACACTCAAGAGGAGGGATTGCTGCAAAACCAATGACTCAATGCAATCACCTGGGCTTCCTTGGATATATTAGCTTTTACTAATTGGCATTTTAGGATCAACTGACTTTGACTGTTTTGTACCATATTTAGGACTGATTGGGCTCTTCATAAAAGTAGATCTGAATCACTTCATTGTTAGATCCTACTAGAATGAGTGGGGATAAGTTTGGACTTTAGATAAAAACACATTTAACTTGAGAAATCTTGTAAATTAGTGCTATACAGTTGTTCTTGAATATATACATACCCTGGCAGAATTTACTTGTTTAGTTTTCATGTTAATTTTTCAGATATTGTGAATAATACAAAAAACCTTTTGTACAATCAAGCTTTGTGGATCGGTGAAGCCCTTTACAATCAACTCAAAGTGTTTTCTTATTCTAAATCATAATGGTAACACACAATAGCCTAAATTACCCTGATCAGAGGTTCAAACAACCGGGACATTTGACCTGAAAACATACTCACAATTTCATATAAATGAGTAAATAAATTAAAATAACCAAAAAAGTGAGTTTCTGGGCTGCATGATCACCACAGTGATGTTGCTTGATACTGAGACATGGGGAAAGCAAAAATAATCATCAAAAGATCTGCAAGAGCTGGTAATTGAATTTTATATAAAAAAGGAAAATCATAAACATAGAGAATGTCAGTCGGAAGTGTTCAAACTCTAACTGAGAAGTGGGAAATGGGGGCAACCAAGCTACAGTCAGGAAAACCAACTAAAAAAAGGAATATTTGGGACGCAATAACAAAAAACACTGAACCTGGCCTCTTCAGCCCAGTAGCTGTAGGTGGCACATACTTGGACCTTCCAACCTGACATTATAGATCCAAAAGACAAGGTCAAGTCAACCTGTGAAGATGTGTCTCGTGGAGTCACTTCTGGGACATCTAAAAAGTTTGTGCAAGAAAGCCCAATAATCTACAGCAATCAAAAGCTTTTTGACAGAGAAAATCATCTACACCCACCACAATATGATTATTGTTAAAGAGAACAACACAAGACATTACGAACAAGATCGCCGTAAACCTTTAATCAGAGTAATTTGGATATAGTTTGTCAAGATGATTTAATAGTGCAAGTACAATTGTTACTTCACCCAACCACCAATCACCAGTTAAAGAAACATATCTATTATTATTCATAGTCTCTCAGAAATGACCAAAATATAAGAAATTCTGCTCGGGGTATGAAAACATATGAACATGCTTGTATAGATAAACAGAGTTAAATTATGTTGTTTTGAAAATCAAACATTATAAAGTTGGAAATCTGACTGGAACGTCAGAGGCCCTCTAACCGTCCTCTGTTTAATATCCAGTATGGCTGCCCCACATATAAAACTTACTCAAAGCTGCAGGAGCAAGCTGTTTATTTTCACTTCGGATAGTTTATATCTTATTAACCCAGAGACACACATACCATCTTTTTGTGTGAGTATGTTTAGTGGCTGATGGGAAGAATGAGCTTGTGTTGCTAATTATAGCTAGCTCTACAACAGATAGCAAAACCCCCTGGTTTCCAGGTTGCAGCTAAGACAAAATCAAATAGGACATCATTCCCAGATCCGAGTTGTGACTTACAAGACAAACTGAGTGCAGCACACATTGATACGTTTCGTAGGCAGTAGCAAAAAACAAGGAGTTGTCTCTGTTAAGAGATCCTGAATTGCTAAAATGTTGTAAGAAGTAATATTTTACCTTCAGTTGAGGATCCTTTGGTGTCTTCATTTGACATAAATTCAGATTAATTGGTCCTTGAGGCTAAAGCTAACTTCTAGTCCAAAAGGGAATCAAGACAAAAGTGGACTTCTACTGGCCTAAAACACCTCCATTATCAAAAATGTCATGGTGGTTTCCATGGATGCTATTTCATGAACCTTAAACCAACATCTGGTTTACCTTGAATTGGTTTTTCACACAGAAGCCGATGATTATTTATATCATATATGGGAAATGGAGATTGGAGGCGGTGCCCCTCCACTGATCTTCCTGTGTGCGTTTAAGGTCAGATTAAATTACATTTAAAAGTAAAGTGGTGCAAAAAATATTACAAAGTTTATATGATCAATATTTAAATCTGTGGGTTTGTGACTAGAAACATTTTACAAGTTTTGTTCTCAGTCCATGTTTTACACAGCAAAATCACTGGTGGTGCACTGCCTGCAAGCTCCATTCATTGTGCAAATAACCATCAGCTTCTTTGAAAATAACCGTGCAATGCAAATGGCACTGTGTAAAGACCCATAAATTAATCTATGCATGAACCAGTGTGCCATTTTTGAGACGGTAGTCATTTTCAGGTAGTAGAAGTCCATTTTGGTGTCAGCTGCTCTCGGACTAGCCGATTAGCTTAAGCCTCCGGTATCAATAATCTAAATATGTACAAAATTATTTAATAAATAGATTACTAAATGAGAGTTAGAATTTCCAGGTAAGATATTAATTGTCCGTGATCTTTTGAAATAACTTCAATTCAAAAACCTTGGGCTGCCTCTTTAGGGCATACAGTTTGAGGCTTTTATTCATACTCTCACACTGTTTTTTTTTTTTTTAAACTGGTTTGAGTGTGTTTGGCGGTATTTCAAAATGTAATCGAAACAATCAAATTCTAATGCTTGCTTAGTACAAAACCGGTGCATAGTTACGCATTTATGTAAAGAAATGCATGTTTCTACCTCGTGTTTCACCTGGAACAGCGTTCCTAACCTTAAAATAACTTTGGATATACGGAAGCAGCACAAAATGATTTAAAGTATTCAAAATAATTCCCTCAGCTGGCCTATCTTTGTAGTTTTTCCTGACAGTTATTTCTTATAAGTGCATAATGGTGATTTTTAAAAAAAAGCCATAAAACAAGATGTCAGATTTAATACCAAGACGATGCATAAATTGAAATGATCAGACTACAAATTTCCAATGTAAATCACTGTGTGGGCCTCTTTTCCAGCCCGGATCTGTGTGGGAACCACTATTACATTTTACCATACTGACAATGACCTTTATATAAACACACACTCACACACACACACACATACACACATACATATGACAAAACACAAACACAATCTGTAAATACTGCATGTGTTTGCCAGTTTAACCCCTCAATGGCTGAATGTTGCTAATGTATAAAACACTTCTTGTCTCAAATGAAATAAATAAACCGTGAACTAATTCAATTTTCTTCCCAACCTTAAATCTAATATATATAAATGCTTTTACAGATACTATATATACTAATCTTCACTAACGTCTTGAACTAATGTAACGACCCAGATATTAGCACCTTTTAGCGCAGTTATCAGCTGTTATTATTCAAGTGCAAAATCTCTTACTGTATTGAACATGCTTTGCCGACGTCACTTTAAGCATCAACCGCAGCATGCCCCAGACGTGTTCTGAGCTTTTTATCGTCCACGAGTCGTACCTGTGCGTGTACCCAGAGAAGTGATGTATCAGTGTTGCAGTCGTTGTGTGTCCGAGACCTGTCTGTTAACGTCTGTGTGCCTACGGTGTGGGTTTTATGACGTGTAAATGAGCAAACGTGTGCTGAATCTATGCACTGGCGGTTTGTACGGAACGAAACGTGTACGCTCTGTGCCTGTGTGTCGCGTGTTTGGTATCCATGTGCCTGCTTAAGCTGTGTTTCAAATCACCAAGAGCGTGGATGTGTTCAGAACCAGAAAAAAACAAAACAAAAAACAAAAAAAAAAGTAAAGTGTTGATATTTGAACTTGTTCTGTCTTTGTTTCAGTGCCTAAGGTGTTTCTTGGATTGGTGGGCAGTATTGTCTTAAGTCACTTCCTGTTGGCAGACAGGATGTTTATACGCACCTGAGCGAGCACAGTGTCGCCTCTTTTTCACCTAAAATGTGTTCCTGTGAGTGAGTGACAGAAGCGACGAGGACAATGTGACTTTATTTCATACAGATATAGCATGCAGACTGCTGAATATGCTTCAGTTTATTTACGAGTTAATTTGAAAGCTTGCTGTGGGTTTTCTTTCGGTCAAAGAGAGGATGCCGAAACATTGTTGTCCTCTTCAAATGAATGATGTGTAAAAAGCCTTGAAACGAATTCACGATTTATTGCAGTAGCACAATATCACATTAAATATTTAGAAAAATCTAACCGTTCATTTGAATACATTTATCCAGTGAAATAAAAAAACCTTCCGTTGTATGTAGATCAAAGAATATGGGAAGTTTTAATTAGTAATCCATGACGGACATGCTAAGAATGCCTATTTTTTCCAGCCACTCTTCAAAATGGGAAAGATTGGAGAACATGTCATTCAAGTAAGGCAGCTTTGTGTCAGTTTTCATAAATTAGGATGTTTCCCTAAGAAAATAAATACTTGTAAACATGTCAAGTGGGTTTGGTTGGGAAGCTTGCCATGAAAAGAGCCTTATTCTGACCAACTGTACCAAATTTAAATGTAGGGTGTTTGCTAAACTGGGACTTTATCTGGAGCTGTAAGATTTGGCCTGATTGACCTTTGTGAAAACAGACACTTACTGTGGGTGTTGCGTAAAACAACGGGTGGATAGACAGAACACAGTATCTCATTCTATGAGGTAAGATCACTATCAAAATAAACTTGTACATCTAAGCACAGTTGTGTGCATATTAGTCAGAAGTTGTGCATAACAAACATTTGTAAACTCATAATAATTGAAATCTCATGCAAAAGATACAACATAAAGTTAAAATAATTAGAACTTCAATAACTAATAAATACTAATTTCAAGTTTAAATTTGGGCTTTATTCTTCATGAACACAAACAGCAGCGGCTGCTTAAGAATACAGATTTTTTCTTTGAGAATATAAATTCACAACAGTGGTCTAACGTCATGGTTTCCAAGGCTGGTTAATGGAGCACCGAGTGCGAAGATAGGAGCCGCGCATTTGTACTATATATTCTTTCAACTTAGTAGCGCCAAGATGACTGACCAGGAAGCTATGAAACAAAGCCAGGTAATGTGGTTTCATATTAAAAAGGTTACTTGTACTTTTGGGTTATTTGATTTTCGTTTTAAAAAAAGTTTTTTGATAAACTGATAATTATTGTATTTTATTTCATACTCCAAAAATAGACTACCACCATTGCCAAGGCAACTCTAACTCTACTCTACACGCTCTACTACTACTACTACTAAGTTGAAAGAACATATAGTACAAATACGCGGCTCCTATCTTCGCGCTCTGTGCTCCATTAACCAGCCTTGGAAACTGTGACATCAGACCACTGTTGTGAATTCGTATTCTCAAAGAAAAAAATCCGTATTCTCAAGCAGCTGCTGCTGTTTGTGTTCATGAAGAATAAAGCCCAAATTTAAACTTGAAATTTGTATTTATTAGTTATTGAAGTTGTAACTATTTTAACTTTATGTTGTATGTTTTGCATGAGATTTTAATTATTGTGAGTTCACAAATGTTTGTTATACACAACCTCTGACAAATATGCACACAACTGTGCTTTTACGTACAAGTTTATTTTGATAGTGATCTTACCTCATATAACTCCCACTGTTCAGTACGATGGAGGATCCATGATGATGTGGGCTTGCATCTCCACCAAAGGTCCTGGAAAATCTTATTTGAGCGCATGGCATCAGGAAGTCTTTAGTTTTTCTGTGCCTGTTTAATTTGTGCAAGCTGGTGGAAAGCCTACCTCTCGGGGGGACTGGTACTCTCTGGACAAGCCTGAGCACCAAAGAGACACACGGGACAAACAACCTCGCACACACACACACTCCCAGACCTAAGGTTATTTCAGAGTGGCCAGTTAACCTGTTGCTGCGATGCGACAGTGCTAAACTTCGCCACCATGCAGCCAATGAAGTCTGTTGGGACCGTCCCAATTGCAATTTGGCACACTCTGAGAAAAACTGAAAAACAAACATGAAGTCTTTCAACAACTGGAGCATCAACAGTGGAACAAAGCGCTGAATAAATGTACTTAATTTAGAGTTAGTTTTCTATATTTTTCAGTGGGACATTATGCCGCCGCAGTGCAAGAGTAATTTATTTGAAGGCTTTTTACCCCACTGGTGCCTCCAAATTTGAGAGCGAGCTAAAAAGCTGAGGATAGCAGAGAGTGAGTATTAGGCATGACCAGCCATTGTTTTATACTTCACGAAAGCTTTGCATAACTAGAACAGAGTTGATACATTGTACAGGTACCAGGAACATTCTGGGTTTCGAACCCACTACTGATGACCCACCAGGAGAATCCACCAGTGTTGACACCACAGGTTCTCCCTACGTAACGCGAGCTGTGTCTGCCCTCGCTGATCACCGCTGCTGTCATGGACTGTTTCTGGTGTGACGTCCCCACGCGGTCTTCTCTGTACTTCCTTTTAGCACAACTCTTCACACAGATGTTTTGTAACGAGAAATTGTCACTTTCTTTCCTTTTATGCCTAAAGGAATACTAAGAATAAACAAAAGATGATGCCATCTGCTGCCTTGTTTGTCTTCGTCTGTCACGCTGGAGGGGCAGTTTGGTCCCAGCGCTTTTCCTTTTCTATTTTCAGTTCAATAAATCAGTTAGTGCCGGCCATAATTATATATTGGGTATCACGCACCATTCTCTCACCTCTTATTCCCCGTGCCTTGTACTGAGCTCCCATGACCTTGCAGAGACGTGTGATGGCAACATAGCAGACATATTTATATGCAGGCCAAAGGTAACATCAGGAGCGGTTTCAGCACCTGCTGCTGTTTGTTTCTATTTCTGAGTGCCTCGCTTTCTAAAGAGTCAACTTTTACATGTTAACACAGGCACAGGCTTAAAACCATTTTAATAGTCACAGACATTTTAGCTAGATGTGAAAGGAGAAATGTTTTGGCTACTCTTTCTGCCTTGCAAAAAAAAAATCTTGGAAATCAAATAATTTGTAATATTCCTGTTTTGTAATAGCGTTGCTGACAGAAAAGTGGAGAAAACCATCACCTGTAGGTGTATTTTATGGTGACATATGCACTTTTCGTGTTAAGAATAGGCAAAAAATCTCAGGACAAGTTTCATCTGACCAGAACACCTTCTTACAGATGTTTGCTGTACCTTCTACATGGCAAACTACTTTTGTTGCTCTATCACATAAAGATGTTGTAAAATACTTTGGATTTTCTGTGTTGCTGTTTGAAATAAACCAAATTAAATCAATTGAAGTTGCCAGAAATAAAAACAAATCAATGAACCACAAGTCATTTGGTACCGAGCTACCTCCCTAATAAAACACATTTTTAATGATTCTACTAAGATTCAGTTTGTCCATCGTCAATCCAGCTGCTGGGACCTGCGTCCTAAAGCGAGGGGCTGAAGATTGCGATTGGTGCTGAGTTCTTTCCATCATCTGTGTCACACGGGTTGAAGAAGGGAAACAGGGGAACCGTGACGGTCCCTGTGGAGAAAGTGTAAATCGGAGCCATGGTTACAGCGTTGTAGAAAGTCACCTCCTCCCCCTCGCAGTCCAGGAACACGCCGATGCGAACGAGCCGGGCGGACACGGTGACCTTGGTGGGTTTTGGATCCGTGCAGGCCAGGAGGGAGCCGCTCTTGTAGGCCAACGTCCAGAGGCCGACGGAGGTTCCCGTCGCCGCCATCTCTCCTCTGGGAACATCCTCCCGCGCCACGCCCAACCTCCACGCTGTTTTGTAGCCCACCTCCACCTCCCAGTAGTGTCGGCCGGTGGTAAAGCCCTGGTGGCCCAGGAGACAGTAGTAGTAGTTGAATCGACGCGGGTTGGCTTGGACCTCTGAAGTGTCTTTATCGTCACTGAACCAAACAGACGTGCAGGACTGAGACAGGGACAGATTAGGGTGGGCGGTCTCGGGGTCAAACCTCACTGACGTAATATCTAAAGGCAAAAACAGTTTCAGTACAGTGAGATTTATTGAGTTTGCACGTGTTGTTGTACACAATTCAGCCACATGAGTTCTATAATCTGTCTCATTTCAGAAAGTGAAACCCACATTTTATATAGATTCCTCACACATAGAGTGGAATATTTCCTGTTTCTTGTAATGGTTTAAATTATGGCTAACAGATAATGAAAATCCTAATTCAGTGTCTCATTTTTTTTATATTACAAAGATCAATAAAAATCTTAAACAGAAATGTCTGGCTTCTTAAAAGTATGTTTATTTCTATGCATTTAGTTATTGATTGGGCCTCCTTTCATTACTGCATCAATTTAGTGCGGTATGGAGGCGATCAGCCTGCGGTTCTGCTCAGGTCTAACGGAAACCCAGGTATCTGTGGTAACAGCCTTCAGGTTATCCACATGGTTGGGTCTGGTGTCTCATTTTTCTCTTAACAATACCTTCATAAATTCTCTGTAGGGTTCAGGTCAAAAGGATTTTCTGACCATCAAACACAGGAACATTATGGTCATTGAACCAGGTGTTGGTACCTCTGGGCCTGTATGCAGATAGCAGGTCCTTCTGGATGAAGAAATCAGTGTCTCTCCATAAAGCTGCAGATGTCAGCAGATGGAAGCATGAAGTGATCCAAAATTTCCTGGTAGATAGCTGAGTCGAATGTTGACTGGATTAAACAAGGTGGACCATCATCAGCCAATGACATGGCGCCCCAAATTATCACTGACTGTCGAAATTTCATACTAGACCTTAATACCCAAATTAAATGCAAACTTTACTGTAATCTAACAAGACTTTGGACCACTGATCAACCATCCAGTTCATTTTCTACTTAGCACAATTAAGATGCTTTTGACCTTTAATCTGGTCCGCTTGACAACATTTTTAGCCCCTGTGTGGATTTGTCTGTGCACAGAGGCTCGTAATCCGCTGACTCCTCTGCTGGTGAAGTGGATTTTGCTTGATAATCCTCAAGGCTGTGGTTCTCTGTGGTTCTCCTTATTGTTTGCGCACCTTCTTCTAGTACTGTTTTTCCATCCACTCAACTTTCCTTCTATAGGCTTGAATAGAGCACAGTGTAAAGCCAGCTTCTTTACCCTTACCGTAGAAGGCGGTTGATGACATCTGTCAAGTCAGTAGTCCTCTAAACATTTGTGCAGACCATAATATTGAATTGAAATGAGAAAACTAAACAAAAAACAATGTTATGTAATATTTTAATTTCCTGAGATGCTGAATTTTGTGTCATTATCTCTAAGTAATGATAATAAAATGACAAGAAACAAAAGCTTGAAATGTTTCACTCTATGTGTAACAGACCAATATAATAAATAGGTTTTAAATTCTGATTATTTTTGACAAAAAGATAACGAACTTTTTCACCAATTCTTTAGATGTACCTGTATGTGCAAACCCTTGCTGGTAAGTTCTATCACACTCTAAGCTTTTTCACATTTTGTCACACCTGTATTTATGTGACAGACCATCACAGCACTGAGGATAGTTGTGAGGTTGAAGGAAAACAAAGCATGGTCTTTAGTATTTACAGACAAAATTCTGAAAAATGAGTTACGCCTTTGACTGTCCCCTTTAATTTGAAACTCCTAATTAACCAAAACTAAACTTTATGACTAACAAGCTAAATGCCAATTGTGATGGAAAACTACACAGTGTAACATGGTGGTGGCGGCATCATGCTGTGGGGTGGCTTCTCTTCATTGGGGAAAAAAGCTGTTTTGAGTGAATGAGAAGATGCATGAAGCTAAATACTAGACAATTATGCAATGAAATCATCTATAGGCATCAAAAGACTGGAGATTCTGACAGCCATTCACTTTCAAGTCGGACAAAGACTGGAAATGTACAGCCAGTCAAGAATTTGTTGCAACACATGCTGCTGTCCATCCAATATATAATTTTTTTCCAAAGAAAAATGGGCACAAATATTGGTTTTTACATGTGCAAAGCTGCTAGACAAAATAATAATGATACCCCAAAAGACTGCTATAATTGCAGCATAAGGCGGTGTGTTGGTCTATTACATAAAATCCTCCTAAAATTGATTATGTAGCTGTGATGTGAGAATATGAGAGAATATGTGAACATGTTCACAAATACTTTTATAAAGCGGTGGATACACATACTTGGGTAGAGGCAGCTTTTCATGTGTTTCCATATCCTGTATTGGATGGGACCCACAAACCAACCTGAGTGGACCTCTGTGTCCACCTCTGCAGGAAGAATGAAGTGGACCTGAGACCTGATGATGCAAAATGACAGAATAGTTCATGTGGAGGACACACATATGTAGTGGATTATAAACACATCATCATCACGCACAGGATGACAGGTTTGGGTAACACAGAGGAAGACACGAATCTACTTTTGAAAGCAAATTTTGATGAAGACAAAAAAACTTGCCTTTTTATAAGATCCTGGATTTCCTGCAATGAGAGATGAAGTTTAGAACATGATCGTGGTCATTTGCTGACAGATATGCAGACGGCCTCCTTTCTTTTCGGTCTCAAATGAGAAATTGATTTACTCTTGCAAAATTAGACAGGTCAGCTATTTAGCTGATCAATGTCAATGACTGATCAGCACCTAAGACGGCGCAGCAGAACAAAATTAATGCCATTCTGCAGGTTTACTCTGATGCAAACATGCAGTGCAAGATTTCCCTGCAGCTCTACGTCTGAAGCTGTAATTACAGCAATTTTTTTTTACATTTAATTTATGTACATGCAACGTTAAGGATTAGTGTAGCCGCAGCAAAGTTACACCGTTAATGAGCCAAACCAGTAGTTTTCTGTCCTCCGTGTTTTATATCTTCCTTACTTTGAGCAGTTTAGGACTATCCTCCTCGGCCAGCTTGCTGTTCAGCACTGCTATCGCTCTCTCCAGGTCCCTTCCTTGAGCTTCTATCTTCTTCTCTCGCTCCTTCAGCCGCTTCAGCTGTTTCTGTCTCTCCCTCCTCAGCCTTTCCAGGTCCTCATTCTCCTCCTCTTCCAGGAAGCGATGGAGGTTCTGAAACTCGGCTCTGATTTCTCGCTCTAATCCGTCAAATCTATTCTGAAAAAAGTACGTATTCAGTGTTTAGGGGTGCGTAAGGATTTCAGCTCTTAGTCATGTTGAATTCTGTTGTCAAAAATAATTCACTGTAAATAAAATGAAGGGGCTGTGAGTGACTTGTAGTTGTAACATAAAATTTAAAAAGTTAAAATGACATGAACACATGTGGCATAAAAACATTATCATACAAAAGGACTTCTTCTCGGAAGAAAACACAGTTAAAAGAAAGTGAAATCTGTAAAGGCTTCAATAACTCAATAAGCCGAGGAATGACAAGAGGAAACCAGACAGCTTATAAACAAAGGGAGAAGAGAAGAGAAGAGAAAGTGTAAGAAATCACGTGATTATTGCTGACAGCAGAGAACAAAGAAAGTAGGGAGCTGAGTGAGAGGAAAACAGAGCAGAAAGAAATCTAACAGAAAATAAATAAACATGACATCTAACTGCACAGCAAGAGACTTTTAATTAGCTCCATAAAACCTCTTGCAAGCCTCTTCCTCCTGGCCCCTCCCGACAGCATGATGCTGCTGCCACTGTTTCACTGTCAGGATGGCATGAGTCTGGTGATGTGCTTCAGTTTTTTACCACAATGTGTTTTGCACTACGTTTCAGCTTTTTTTGGAGCACCTTCTTCCACATGTTTGCAATGTCCTCTTGTGGCATAAGCCAAACATGACATCTTATGACTCCATTCTTAACACACATACAGAAAGGCAAGATTTGTGGAATGCACGACTAATCCTTGTCCTGCTGACTGAATTTCCAACTGAGCTGTGGATCTCTGTAGCTCCTCCAGAGATAGCGGACTTCGGGCCAGATAATTACTTGTTGTGTGTGTCAACGCAGCAAAATAACATCATTGCCTTCATGTTTTCAGACTGCTTCAGTCACAAATGCGACTATTTTCAACGCAGACGCCTCGCTGTGGTTCTACTTGTGTATTCTGTGTTGATCTAAACCTATTGTGTCTGAAAGGAGCGTGTTTGTGTTGGAGTGAAGAATGAATAATGCAGCACAGATACCTCTATTTCCACTGAGTCTGAGTAGGTCTCTCTCTCTGCTTCTCTGCATTCGTCTACCTCATGTTTGATTCTTTTAATAGCCTGAACAAGCTTGGCCTGTAACACTCACGCACAGACACGCACAGAACAGACAAGTTATTAGAGAAAAGGCAGAAAAAGTTTACGATTTATTAACATGTAAACTGAATTTGTTTGCTTCTAGAAGGTCAGGCTTTCAACAAACACAAGCACCTCATGAAGAAACATTTATCTCCAGCCAGTGAGAGCTGCAAAACACGAAGCTTACCTTGTTCTCACAGAGAAGGCTCTTGCTGCAGTTGTTGTTTGTGTCTTTGATGTGGTTCTGGTACATTCCAGTTTTTTGAACAAGGAGCTGAAGCTAAAAGTGATGGAGGGGAGTTAGGAAGGCACGTAACTGCGAAGGACATTAGTACACATCAAGGTGACAGTAAGAGACGGCGAGGGAATGGACAGAAACACGCATGCTGACACGATGAAAACAGCAGACAAGACAAGGACATACATCCAAGCGGAAAATTTACAAGAAGAAACGCATTGACAGGCTCTGGTAATCAGGAGCAACAGCCTGACTTGAGAATATATGGATCCATTAGAAGAGAGCAGGAGGGGGGGGGGGGAGGAGGAAGAGGAGGGGCAGGAGGGGAGGCAGATGACTGGAGCTGCCAGGAGGGTTTGTTGGCTGATAGGGAGAGGTTGGCAGCAGCGATTTATGGAAGCAGAAACAGATGAATCTATTTCTGTCTGCCTGTGTCTTTGGAAAACGACAAGAGAGCCAGCCAGCCAGTCAGAGATTGTGTTTCATATCAGTTGTTGTGCCTGGAAGGGAGACGATCCATGTTTATTTTTGAAAGGTGGCTCTGTAGTGTCTATGAAAGAAGGTGACGGGATCCCGGGCTGCAGCTATATGAACTATTTCTATGCTTAGTGTGGAATATGAATGAAACAACACGGTTTTACCATCTTCGAGAGGGAGGGGGGACTCAAAACTAAAATGTCTGGTTCAATGCTGTCTGCCCCTGAAGGATGGCACTGTCTGCATCCCAATAAAGCTCCAACTTGCCATTGTCCCATCCACTTATCATTGTCTTTATCCGTCCCCCTCCCCCGCCAACTTCCACACAAACACAGAGGGCCTGGCTACAGGCTGTGAGTATGTGCGCTGAAGCAGCGACTCTGCAAATGTTCTTCATCTATAATTCATCATCCCGGGCCCAGGAAAGTGGCTGTGGAGAGCTGAGGTTAGCCTCCAAACTTGGTGCAGTACAGCATGTGGCAGGTGGAGAGGACACTGAAGGGGGGGGGGGGGGGGGGGGGGGGGGGTTACACTAGCTGAAAGCAAAGAATATGATTGTTCCACTTTATATGTTTAGTTATTGCATGTGCATCATAATCCTTGAATGTTAGGTTTTGGTTTTTACCTTCATGTCTGAGCTGTTCCATATCAGCCCTCTGTTTAGTCCACCTCCCAAACCCCATACTCTGACAGAATTACACTATTTCATGAACTTTTCCACGTTTTGTAATGTTTTACACAGAAAATCCAAAGTATTTTACAAGATCTTTATGTGATAGAGCAACAAAAGTAGTTTGCCATGTAGGAGGTACAGCAAACATCTGTAAGAAGGTGTTCTGGTCAGATGAAACTTGTCCTGAAATTTTTTGCCTATTCTTAACACGCAAAGTGCATATGTCACCATAAAATACACCTACATGATGGTTTTCTCCACTTTTCTGTCAGCAACGCTATTACAAAACAGGAATATAATTCTGGAAAAAAGTAAAAATATGACGCTGAACTCTCTGTTTATGGATTTGTATTTTCATGAAAAACATTTCTTCAAAGTTTTCTTATTCAGAGTACTTTAAAATGGAACAAAAGGTAAAATAAAGTCACCTTATTTGTTCAATGTTTAAACTAAATTGTGGAGTGTGTGATTCTTGTTGCCCTTATTTGCACTGCTCCTAAATCTGCCACTGAAATCTAAGAATGGAACCATCTTATATTAGAATACTAAAAGTAAGGAATCAATACACAGTAAAAATACAGATGCATCTTAATAGATAATAACATCCATTAAACATTTTTGTTTGTAATTTAGTATAGAAAATGGGCTATGTTTTAAGAAAAATGTAAAAGCCCCAAAATTCAACATTGAAGAAAATAAAAAGATTATATAATCTTCCCTCCCAACCCCCAAAAAACAACATTTTTGATATATAACAATATGTACTGTACAAGACATGCACTCAATACTTGGTCTGGGCTCCTTTTGCATGAATTCATCCAATAATACAACTTAAGGGGGAAATCAACCTGTAGTTCTGCTGAAGTGTTGAAGCGCAGTTTACTTTAATAAAGGCCCTTTGGCTTGATTGCATTGTTGTGTCTGATGTCTTTCAACTTCCTTTTTACAATACTTTATAGATTTTCCATCGGTTAGGCAAGTTTACTGGTTTTAATACCTTTGGCAGTGAGGGCAGGAACCAAGTCCTGGTGGAAAATGACATCAGTATCTCCACGAATCTGCTGGTAGATAGTTGCACTGAACTTGACCAACAGCACACAACAAAACTCACCGAATCATCACTGACTGTAGAAACTCCACGCTGAACCTCAAGCAATTCCAATTCAGTGCCTCTATACTTGTCTTCCATAGACTTTGATTTCCAAACAAAATAAAACATTGACATACCTGGAAATTGGACATTTAACAACTGAGTAACTGTCCTGTTGTTCCTTTCCTCATTCAATCAAGAAACTTCTGTTGTTATCTAAGGAATATGACAGTTGTAGCCCACATCCAGAACATGTCTGTTGCAACTGGTGTTGAAGCTCTGACTCCAGCCCCTTGTGACTCTCCACATAAAATAAATTTGATTTGCTTCAAAATTATCCCCACTCTTTTTCCTTCCACTCAATTTTCCATTCATGTGATTGGATGCAGCCCTGTGAACAGCCAGCTTATTTTGCAATGATCTCACTCCTTGTGAAGGGTCAAGGGGCTTTCAGCTCAGCTATCTTCCCCATAATTCTGTACCTCACAAAAAAAATATATATGTTGTTTTTTTATTTTTTTTACATTAATTTGATTTCTCCCATGTAATCTAAATTTTGGATTTGAATATCTGTAAGCAATACACACCAACTTTGACATAAATAAACTTATTTTGACGTATTTTACTGCATGTGAAATACACTCCGTTTTCTCAGACTAATGTAGAACTACAGCCTCCTGACCTGCGGGGGGCAGCACTGAGCACTGAGCTGTCCACACAACCAGCAACGCTGTAGAGTAAGACGCATGTAAACAAGAGAATGTCGCAGAGACCAACCCAAGCTAGAGGTAACAATGAGATCTTTTTTTAAAGAGTAAACACTTTTTGATATTTGTTTGAGTTAAGCTTATATTTTTAATGGTCTTTTATCTGTTTTCAGCAGTATGTGCGTCCTGTATGTTTAAAAATGTAGCCCTAACAGCTCCGGCTAACTAAGCTAACGGAGCTTTCCACTCATAATGTTTCCAAAATGCGCTGCGGTAAAGCAGCTAAGTTACAGCTTCCAGATTTAATCGCTTTGCGTCTTTATTTTTCAGAAATGAACGGTCAGACAGACGCTGAGGTCGACTACAAGCGGAAGTACAAAAACCTCAAACGAAAATTAAAATTCCTCGTTTATGTGAGTCCTTTGAGCCGTTTCAGCACAAGTGTTTCCATCCCAGGATGTGTGCTTTACTTTTCTTTAATGTTTTTTTAATGGCTGTTTTTACTGGTTTACAGGAGCAGGAATGTTTCCAGGAGGAGTTGAGAAGAGCACAAAGGAAACTTTTGAAGGTTTCCAGAGACAAAAGGTGAGAAGGCTTCTGCTTTAGATGTGTTTAAAGCTAAATGTGCAGTAGACTGAAACCTGGCCTGTTTTCCAGCTTTCTTCTGGACAGATTGCTCCAGTATGAGAGGGTAGATGAAGACTCCTCGGGTAGGTATAACATCAAAAATCTTGTTCTAAGATGGATATATTTTATTACTAAGTCTGGGTTTCTTGCTCTTTTTCTCTAGATTCAGATGCAACAGTTTCTTCAGAAAACAGTGAAGGGGAAGGACTAAGGGAGAGGGAAAGAGAACGAGACGTTGTAAAAAAGTAAGCCGAAAATTGACACAACTGGAAAATGCTCCAACTATATCTGCATATGTATATAAGCTGGTCTAAAACATAAAATGCTTAATTTTTTGTGTCCTGTCTGGCATTGTAAAACTAAGAATTGGTTTCTTAATGCCAAAGAGAGCCCAACAGATATATTTTCAGAAATGGAGCATTACTGCTTTCGACATTGTGCTCCGTTTGGTATGTAAGCGTAAGGAAGAGTAAAAAAGTAGGCAAAACTTTAAAAGGAAGAAAAAGGTGACACATATAATCAAAAAGAAGGTGCAAGATAACATCCTCGGAATTTGCTTTGACATCTGTAGAAATGGATATAGAAAAAACAAGAAAACCAACCAAAAAAGTATCACAAGTACAAACAACCAACGCCTTGATAACATCACTGAAAAATACGCAGGGTTGTGTTATACAATATGCATTTAGTGACAGTCCAAGCTAACTAAAAATAAAAGATTTCAGAGATTTTCAGAATTTTGCGAAACAAGATCTTTGTGCATCTATATCATTGGATTTGAACTCATCTTTATTTAAGGTAATGCGGCTTTCTATAAATCTTTGGGGAAAAAATGCAGTTTGAATAAGGCAGTAAGGTATTTATTGTATTGGGCGACTGTGGTGCAGGGAGCGAGGAGTTCATCCTGTAAGACGTTTCACCTGCTTTGCCTGGTGCTGGTGGTCCGAGGGCCTGGCGACGCCAATTGCATGGTAGCCCCGCAGTGTGTGACTGAATGGGTGAATGACTGAATTTAGTATAGAGCGCTTTGAGGTCTTCAGGACTTGATAAAGTGCTACACAAGTACAGACAATTTACCATTATTTATGTGAAGAATATACATTTAAGAAGATAACTCAACCTTCCTGGTGATATCAGGAGATCAAGCATCCTTTTTGAGGGGCAATGTACTTTTCGCATGCTTAGCTTAAAGCTATTCTTTACCTGCTTCGCCACGCATTCGCTGCTGTTCGCTGCAACTCTAGTCAGTCAGAGCGGTTCCACCCACCGCGCCGCCGTGCATTTCTGAAGCATCTCAGAAGCACCGCTGCTCGCCAATTCTCTAAGATACGCAGCTGTTCTATTTTTGTCACTTGCCACGCCGACTCCACGTCAATCTACAGCAGAGCAGATCATTCAGGTAGGAAGTCAGTTGATGAAAAGCAAAACGGACCCTGTCGAGTTTACAAGTAAAAGGCTACATGTGCAGAGTTTAGATCGCACTGTTATTTAAAGCCACAAGTACACTACTATCGTGCGATGATGCAATCCTATGACATGACTGATGTCCATAATAATAGAAACAGCAAAGTATGAATGAGAATACTGTGTTATTTTTTAGCCTTTCTTTCCTTGTGTCGTAGAAACCTCCCTCAATCTAAATATTGAAATCCTATAAGAAGCCTGTTGAGTATAAGTTCTTGTTGTCAGATTTAAGTCTAAATATAGCATAAGGATAAACAATTTTACTGTTAAGACTTTTTTTTGTTCTGGCTACAAACAGATTCCTTTTGACCAAACAAGTAAGGATTATAAATGCATGTTTATGAACTCCTTGGAGTCCAGTTCCATAATTATGGAAGCTTAAATTTATCACTTTGACAACGTCTGTGAATTCCCTGTTTTTCAGGAGAAAAAGCAGCCCTGGAGCCTGCCTCTCCTCCTCCTCCTCATCGCCTCATCTCTCCCTGCTGTCTCGTCCCGGGGTCAACCCCCTTCAGCCGTCCTCTGCTGGATCCTACCTCAACGCTGTGAGTTCTCCCATCTCTTCCTCTTAGTTATTTGCCGCAGTAACACTGCAGCCATGGTCACCTTCTCATCTTCAAACATAATCCCTGTTTCCATCGAGCATTCTTTATGTATCCTTTTATTCATGCCTGTATTGTTATTTTCTTTCTTTTTTTAAAATGCCTTCACCGTCCCTGTACCGTTCATTCTCCTGTGTTTGTTCTTTTGTGTTTTGTCTGTGTATGTGTGCGTCGTAAACTCCCTATGACTGTGTGCATGTGGTCATTTGGAAAAATCGCGGTGCGCATGTGTGTTGGGGGCAGATGCCCTTCCCACCAGAGTATTTGGCACCGCCCGCTGAGCGCATGAAGAAAGAGAGAAAAACAAAGACGCCAAAAAACAAGAAAGAGGCCGCAGGGAAGGTGAGAAGAGGGGGGCAAGGAGAGGTTTACAGAGAGCAGTGATCATAAAACAGATGTTTACTTTATGCAAAGTATTTGGTATTTATTGGCTTATTTCAGAGTCATATTCTTTTCTTTAACTCAAAATAATGTAAAATAGTGTCTTTTCATGGGATAACTCTCTAAATTAAGATGTATAACACATGTTTGTCTTATTTTATTTACACATCTGTGACATAGCCATCCATTCCCATTCATTTTTTTTTTTATGTAGGATGTTTTTGACCCTCTTTGTGTCGCTTTTTGTAAAACTGTTGTTACCCATCTCCTCAGGTTGTTGCTCCGATGACAGCTAACTACACGTCGGCCTCCGGCGCTGCTCAGGCAGCCAGAAGCCCCTTCAGCTGGGTCCCCAAACAAATGCTCAGCGGAGACGCGGCTGACGAGGAAGGCGAGAGCGACGGGGACAGCGACAGAGGAGACGAGGACAGAGGAGAGGGAGACGAGGCCGAGCTCGTCATCGACCTCCCCAATGAGTGAGAGCCTCTGGGAGCTGAGGCGGAGGATAGATGGGGGGCCTGTATCTGTTTATGCCGGGGTACAAGAAAGGACTTGAATGTTTTTGTCGTGAAAGATAGGCTCCCCCTGGTGGTTATAAGGTTAACTGCAGCCAAAATAATCTGAAATTTTTTTATAATAAAACCCTAAAACAGTGATAGTTTTTAATTCAGTTGTGGTTGTATAGTTTCAGGAATCGATTCCTGTTTTTTTTTTTTTTTTTTTTTTTTTTTTTTTGTCACGTCTGCAGATAAAAATGTGCTTATCTTTGTAAAACCATTTTTTTTCTCTCTACCATTGAATGTGACAAACATCAACCATAAAAATGAAAAAGATTGCTGCAGCATCTTTGATAGACAATGCACTTTTGAATCCAACAGAAACTAAAGTGTTCGAGATTATCCTAATTTTATGCCCCAAACCTTTTTTTTTTTATCATTTTTTATTAAGGGTTTTCCTGATCAAGATTTTCTTTTGCATCAAAACTGATCCAAGTCATTTAACAAGAGGATTTAATGATAACAAGTCACAGTCCAATGGTAATGCCATTTATTGACTTGAATACACACAGCATTTTTTACTGTTACATGGAGTACCGTGGTAGTGTTACTCATCGACGATCCAGATGTTGCAGGATCTGCTTTTCTTGACAGGGACAGATATTTTGCCATAAGATGTTTTAGCAACTCAACCTCAATCTGCTTCTCCAATACGGGATTAACCGGAAAACTAGCGTCCAGTTCTGACATGGTGTCAGCTAAAACCTGCATTGCATTAAAAGGCTGCTTCAGTTTATTTTGAAATGTGGCTCTGAAGTTATTACGGGTAATAGTTCCCTTTCCTGTTGCAGAAAGATGTCACAAGCTTGTTGAAATTATAAATAAATCTGTGGTGGAAGCTAACAGCTAATCAGACGAGCATCGTGCGATTTAGCTGATTAAAACAACTCGAACTGAAGATGTCTATATCGGTGAGATAGAACGCTATGTTGGTATATATATATATATATATATATATATATATATATATATATATATATATATATATATATTAACCCAAACAAGGTCTGAGTTTGAGCTCTCCAGGTCTATCAATCCTTTAGATCAGCTGAGTTTGAGACCTGGAAAGCACAGGAACGTACTGTTCATGATGCTGCTGCACAGGTGGCAGTCTGATGCACAGACCAAAAGTTCAAACCGTTCCTTTCAGAGCCAAAGGAGGCTGACGGACAACTGATCTGGTATTTTGTTGCAGCTGACCGACTTGACCAGCTTTGCTCCACGCGTCGTTTGGCTGAACAAAACTTAGCATGGCCTGTTCTGATATTGTTGACAGTTAATTGACTTCTGTTGCACTGATATGAACATGTTCAGTGTGAGCTCACCTGTTATAGCTTGCTAAAAGCAGCAGCATACATCTAACCGACTATGAGCTGTAACCGCTCCAAAACGTCTTTACGTTCATCCTCGTAGGACATGCTTCTGCTCCAGGTAAGGAAAGTATTGCCGTTATAATCTACCGTTGGCAGGTATCTACATCAAAATGTCCATTTCCTCTGATATTTGACTTGCTGATCATGAGCCATCCAAGGGGATATTGTATTATTTCAATCACCGACTGCTTGCTTGGTGGATAAATACCTTTTTGGCCAAGTTGATCATTTCTGCCTCAGTGGTTATTTTTTGCAGATTATTAGTTTATATTCAATTCAATTCAATTTTATTTATATAGCGCCAAATCATGAAACATGTCATCTCAAGGCACTTTACAAAGTCAAGTTCAATCATATTATACAGATTGGGTCAGATTATACAGATTGGTCAAAAATGTCCTATATAAGGAAACCAGTTTATTGCATCAAAGTCCCGACAAGCAGCATTCACTCCTGGGGAACCGTAGAGCCACAGGAAGAGTCATCTGCATTGTACATGGCTTTGCTGCAATCCCTCATACTAGTCAGTCAGTGATCCTAACCATGTTTGTTTCTCAGAGATCTGTCTTTGCTTTGCATGGTCCAACCACCATCTCACAGTTCATTGTTTGTAACCCAAAGAGTTATAAATGTGTACATCTTACAGTTCTGACATATTTAATGTGTACTAGGTGTAAGTCTTTCAGATTGTGAAAAAGATCTTTTTAAAAAAAATATGCATTCATGTTTAAACTGTGTGAACTTCTTTTTGAACTTTGAACGAAAGGGTTACACGACTCTTAGTTGATGGCCTGATGCCCTGAACATCACGCCCAGAAATGTTCATTTCACGTTTGCATTCATTAATGAAATTGTTTTATAAAATATCACTTTAATCCATATCGTGAGTAATCACTGTTGCTCGCTTGACCTCTGTGCCGAAGGAACGCTGAGCCCACTCTGTGCAGAACCTCATGGATGCCGTCGGCCCCTTTTACCCTATCACTCTTGAGCAACGTGAAGGAATTCTGGCTGAACTCCACCTTTTCTTGTTGTCAGCGCTTCTTGAGATGTTTTCCTTCACTCATGCTCTGTGCAGATTCCACGTTTGCGTCGCCTTTGCTGCTTAATGGTTTTGTAAGAATCCGGCCGTGCCAGAGTCATGCCTCAGCAGGCGTGCCGCAGATGTTACTGAAAGTCGACTTTAATCTGCAGGCCATTTAAAGTGGGCGTGTCGTTTCAGAGTGGATGTGTCGCTGTCGGGATTATGGTTTGATGAGGATTTCGTGAGCAGACTCTGTGAATTTTAGAGCTCATTTGTTCTTGTTTTCAGTGCTTGATCTGGAAGCAGATTAGAGGAACCGTGTTTCTACTGAGGGAGGACTCTCAGGAATGTGCAATACCAAGAATACTGGAGTTTAAGAGTTTGCCTGTCGGGTTTTCTGCATCAACTGACTTTTTTTTTTTTTTTTTTTTTATGGAATGCAGACTTGCATGTAATTGATAGGCGTGTGCTCAGGTTGTGTGCATTACAGCGATGGGAGGTAAAGGTGTAGCTGCAGAGGGAGTGGTGAGGTGCACAAACAGCCTGAGGGAGAATCAGAGGGTGGAACTGACAGAGGGGGGTGAGGCTGTCAGAGGTGGGTGGGGGGGGGAAAGGGAAATGAAGGAGTAAGCAAGATTGTTCCTGCAAACACTGATTCACCCCTCGCTGAGTACGGCTGGCAGTAGGAGAAGGCAGGCATGGTTGCAGATAAACCAGCGGACGAAGCGAGGAGCCAGTGAGGAGGAAAACGACCAGCCCATCAGCAGCCATCATTTATCTTCTCCATCTATATACGGAAACCGCTGGATAATTTATAAGGCACTCTCCCTTCTCACTGAGTGTGAGAGAGGGAAGATTAGCTGAGCTCACCACCATGCGGAGTCCTGCTGCTCTCAGTGCAGCAGCTGCTGCTGCTGTCTGGCTGCTGGCGCTGCTGGGCCCGGGCCTGTCTCTTCCAGCTGAGCATGACTCCGAGCCAGGCGTCACCCTCTGCGACGACTGCTTCTACAGACAGACGCCTCCTCGGGGAGCGTCGGCCGAGCCGCTGCTGCACCGCCGCTGCCACAGGCTGCCCGGGGGACGGGCGTTCGCCACTCTGTCCAGGCCGACCTGTGACACCGCTGTCTGCTCGGCCTTCCATCTCAGCCACGGATGGACGGGGAGGGAGGAAGAGCAGGGGGGAGAGACTGTGGTAAGGATACATTCGTCACACTGTTTAAAGTAGTGCTGATTTCATATTGCCTAGTTTTAATAACAAAATGAATGAATTTAAAATGGTGTTAAACAGGATCTTAATGCCCCGTCATTTCCTCATGTCTGGCTTCCAAACGCTTCACTTTATTATCATCCTGTGAAGGGCTCTCTTCTCCAAGCTTTCTGCTAGTCTGAGGTTTTCCTTAGGCTGCTTATTCGCTTAACCTTTGTTGAGTACGATGATAATCTGATAAACATTTTTGTCTGACTTAACTCTGACCCACTGCGCCTGGTATAGGTAGTCACACTCTTGAACCTTTCTACATTTTGTTAGGTTAAAACCACAAACTTTCATATCCTCATTGCCATTTTATGTGATTTGCCAAGTGAAAGTAGAAAGAAAATGATACAGGGTTTTCAGAACCTTTTACCAATAAAATATTCCAGGTATTCAGCCCTCTTAAGGAGCTATGAGTAAGATATTTACTGTAAAATCAACCTAACACATTGAATGTGTCACCTGGGGTGGAAGTAACATTCCCTGTAAACAATCAGTCCTCTACATCAACAATGTCTTAGTAAAGTTTTTCTCCTTTCAAATCTAGAGGTATGGTGCGGAGCTACTGCGGTTCAGAGTGTAGCTCGTGTTTACTTCCTGGTTCCTGAGCCAATAAAATGAGAGTTCCCAGGGTTCTCAACACAGAGCGCATCATTTGGTATTTTTTTTGGCAAAAGAGCTGCAGCATGCAAACATGGAAGCTAGTAAGAGAAGCGGACCAGAAAATGGAGCAGAATCCTGTTTTAGTAAAAATTCACAACGGCAACTCACCCTTTAAAAATGGCATATTAGATTGTTGTGACTAGCAAGCTGTTGTACCGATTTGAGCCACAAGGTGTCAGTATTACTTATAGCTCCTTTAACTCTGATGCCCCTAAATTGAACCCATCCAAATGCCTTCCAACTCACCCCGTTAGTCTACATCCAGCTGTTCTTTAAAGGCCTCAGCATTATGAAGACCAAGGGAAGCAGCAGACAGGTTAGGGATGAAGGTAAAGATCAGTTTAAAGCAGAGGTAGATTACAGTGGGAGGGTTAGTCTAGTGGTTGGGGAGTCAGGGGTTTGCATCTTGGTAAAGTCACAAAGGTCACCGGTTCGAAACTCAGTCTGTCACCGTGAGTCAATGAGCAAGACCCTTGACCACAGATCGCTCTTGTGTGTGGCACTCGGTGTGGCAGCACGCTGCTCCCTAAGGGAGGGGATAAAAGCAGAGACGTCAAAATTTCACAAATATACGATATATCATCTGCATCTTTTCTTGAAATTAGTGTATTTGTCCTTGATTTCAGCACATAAATCAGATGATCTGCCAATGGAATGAGTATTTTGACCCCTAAAATAAGATAATTAGATATACTGCACCCTAATTAAGATGATGGAGATGAGTTGTTCCTATATGAAGTGTAAAAATCTCATTCCATTGGCAAATCATCTTATTTGCCTGCTCAAATCAAGGACAGATACACTAATTTCAAGAAGATTTGACTTATTTTTAGTTCCGTTTTTGCAGTATAAAAAAAATGGAAAGAGCGTAGTAGCGCAGCTGCAAACCTGCCACGGTTCGGCCGTCCACCCAAAGTGGCAGCCTAAGCAAGGAGAGGCTGGTGGTGACTCTGGAGGAGCTGCAGTGATCCACAGCTCTGCTAAGAGAACCTGTTGACTGAAATAACTGTTGGGTTCTTCACAAATCAGGCCTTAATGGAAAGAAAGCCATAAGAAGTCCTGTTTGGTACAAACCGAGCAGGAGGCACAGACAGACTCGAACTGAACCAGAGACATGGAAGCTGAAGTTCGATGCTGCAACAGTAACCTCGTCAGTGGTTAACCAGGCTTTTTTCCTTGATTTCAGCATGAGGTTCATTGCGTCATCAAGTTCTGCAAAAGCCTGGTTATTAGCCATTCTCATGGTTCAGGTGTGCTGGAATGAGGATGTTTAAAAGTTGCAGAAAAGTAGCCCTTAAGCACCGGGACTTTTAAACTTGGTTTAGTTTAAAATATATCTATCATCAGAATCACACGGTCAAAGCTCAGATCTATTGTTCCCATCTTCTTGTTCACGTTGGAGTTCAGCAGAGGGTTTTTGCACCACCTGCAAGCAATGAAGGGAAGATCGATCTAAAAGCCTGGGAGCTGTTTTCTTCTACAGAATATGCACTTTTTAATATTGAAGTCAAATTTATAATTCAAAATCTTAACTTTGGTGTTTATACTTTAGTTCATAACCTAAATATCATTCCCACCATTGGAAGGAAGAATCATTTGGCTTTTCCCGTTAGCAGCTCAGTCTAACAAAGAGGAGAAAAGCGTCAGAAATCAGTTGATAAAATTTTTAAAAAGCAGCTTTTAATCAGATTTTAAACAGCTTCACGTGCCTTAATGTTCAACAGGTTACTTATTACCAGGATGTTTAGCTACAGAAAAAGAAAATCCTGATGATGATTTATATTGCTGTTAACTCCTGAGCTGCATTTTATTGGCTGCTGATGTTTTAAGTCCCAATGCAAAGTAGCTGCTTTCTTTAACATTATATGGTCAGATAAGATGCAAGATTAAGATTTTAGGAATGCATCATGGATATTCTTCATAAAAAGAACAGGAAGAGTGTAGAAGGGGAAAAAACTGACCTATTAGACCTTTTGTGTGCTTGAAAGGTTAAATATTAACAGCATTAAATAAACTCAAATAGTACATGATGCTGGAAAAATACAGCAACAATCTACAATTACAAAGCAATGTTTGATTTCAGTAAAAGTAGAAATTCAAATAAAAAGGTGTACACTTTGTTTCCAATAATATATTTTTTCCCCCCTATTTTCCTGCCAGACAGAGGAAGGAGACGGGATCAAAGTCGCAGTTCCAGCTCTTTTTAGAGGAGAAACAGGGGATCCATCTGATCCCGCCACAGACTCCCCTCTTCATCAGTGGGACTCGACGGTGGCAACGTTCATCCGCTCCAGCATCATTCCAGGGTGTGCCGCTTTAGGAGGGGGCGTCTACGTCCTGACAGGAGCAGGACGACTGGGGGCAGCTGAGGATGGAGACCAGGAGTGTCAGGCCAGGCCGCTGTGGTCTGCAGCCTGCTGCGCTCCTCCGGAGGGGAAGGGCGGCTTCGGCGTGGGGTTAATCAAAGAGTCAGAGGAGGTGGAGAGGCAAGTGAGCATGAAGGAGCTGGAGGAGATGTTAGGGGTAGCAGAGCTATTCTCTGAAGGCTGTGGGGGAGAAGACGGGGAGACGGCTGCAGCCATGGTGGGGCTGCACGGTGACGGGCCTCCTGCGAACGCTGCAAAAACGGAGGCAGACGAAACGGACGTGAAATCGGAATCTGTTGACCAACGTGCAGCGGAGGAGGCAACGGAGGGCGGCGACGTGTCGACGGCTGATGACAGGGTTGCAGCTGGTGCTGCGTCCGAGGGCGGCGATGCCTCTGACCTGTCGGGGGAAAGCGCAGCAGAGTCTGTCATTTCTGAGAGCAGCAGCGAGCAGCAGTACAGCGAGGCTGTTGCTGAAGACGACTCCAACTCCACCAGCACTTTGGTCTACATCCTGTCCACCACCTTGTCCGTCGTGAAAGCCCCTCTGCGCCCCGTGTTCTCCACCATCACCGAGATTCCAGCACAGGTGATAAACCACAAGCATTCAACCCTGATTTATATTTATTTATTTACATTTATTCTAACTCTCAGAGACCCCTCTGCAGTGACTTAAAGCAATCTTCACTCTAAAAGCCGTAGAATAAAGATAATCTTCTTTAATGGGGGTTTAATAAAAAAAAAATCCCATAAAGAGGATTATGGGGGGGACCCTGGTTCAAGTGTGTCTGGCTTTATCTACACTAAAAATATCGCATACAAAGTGGCGTATCAAAATCCGCTGGAAGCCTGAATAGAGAAAAATTATCTATAATATACATATTACTAAATGTTATATTTATAACAGACAATCCTTATTAATTTATTCTTCCCTATTTAGAACTTCAGTTTCTAATCTGCTCTATGCTGCTGCAGATGTAACAAGTGATGCATTAATTTTGCAGCGTTTAGGCATCAATACCAGGAGTGGTAGCAAATATGGAGGGTGGTGCTTGTGAACGTCAGGAGCTAAATTTAAAATGTTACAAATACTGCAGAAAAACCTTATGTGCTTTACCTTTTTTACGTGAAACACACAGTTTGTGGCGTCCATAGGATCACTCTGTCTTTTTTCTTTGTTCTTTGACTCATAAAGATAAATAAAAGTAAATATTTATTTATTCTTTGTAGGATGACTGGGTACAGGCAGTGCTTGGTACCTATAAATGCTTTTATGAAACTGCAGCTGTAAATATTTAGGGTCATAATTGGTTGTAAAGTTGATTATACATAAGAAAATGATGGGTTCTGCAGTTTTTAATGAATGTTTGTGTCTCAATTAAACCTCTGATTGTTAAAAACTTCAAAGATGTCTAAGAGACAAATACAGGTGCATCTCAATCACTTTAATTAATTTGACAGAACTAAAGATTCAGTGATTTAATTAAAGTTTCTATAGCTTAGTTCCTCACAGAGGGATATATTTCAAGCATTTACTTTAATTTTAAATGAATATGGGTTACAGCTTGAGTTAAAGCATTTATTCAGTTTCTCAGAAAATTAGAATTAGATAAGTTCAGTGAACAAAGGATTTTTAATACAGACGTGTTGTGTTTTGGCCTGAACAGTGATAGGGAATACAGGTCAGACACCTCCATGAGGAGGGTAAAACACAAAAAGCTCATCGCTAGAGAAGCTAGCTGTTAAGAGCGCTGTATGCAAGCATACCAATAGAAAGTTAAGTGGAAGGAAAAAGTGCAGAAGCAACAGGGAAACCGCAGCCCTGAGAGCAATCTGATGCGAAGCATATTCAAGAGTTTAGGAGAGATTTGCAAGGTGTGAACTTGGCGCCTGCTCACGCTGCTGATGGTACCATGAGCTGGTCCAGTGATCGTGGTGTTACTGTGGTTGACCGGCCAGACCTGAACCCCACAGAGGATCTATGGAGGATGGTCAAGCAGAAGATCAGAGACACCAGAACCATGCAGATGAGCTGATATTCAAGCAGCCTGGTTTCTCGTTACACCTCATCAGAGCCACAGGCTAATAGTCTTCGAGCCACGGTGATGCAATAATTCAGGCAAAAAGAGCCCCAAGCAAGTAAAAAGAGGATATACTCTCTCCACTGCAAAAACTGATCTAAAAATAAGTAAAATGTCCTTAAAGTTAATGTATTTATCCTTGATTTGAGCAGCTAAATAAGATTATCTGGCAATGGAATGAGTATTTTGAACCGTAAATTAAGATAATTAGATATCCTGCACTTGAAATAAGATGATGGAGATGAATTGTTCCTATTTTAAGTGCATAAATCTTATTCCATTGGCAAGTCATTTTATGTACCTGCTCAAATCAAGGACAAACACACTCATATTAAGAACATTTTACTTATTTCTAGTTCCGTTTTTGCAGTGTAGTACCTGAAACAGAATTTGGGCAGCTGCTGTTTATGTAGTAAAAATCCTTTGTATTGATCTCATATTTTCAAAGGAACTGAATTTGGGATTTTCATTAGCTGTAAGACATACCCAGTATTAGCTGGAATAAACACGTTAAATAAGCCTCTGTGTTTAATGAGAAGCCCTTTTGAACAGACGAACTAAAATACCTTCACATAATATTCAATAATATTCTAGTTTTACCAGCTTGACGGTGTCAAAGTTACGTTTTAACATGTTCAACACTGGTCTGCTCCTCACAGGAACTAAGCTCTTGTGTGGCCACATAGTTTCTTTTATCCCTTTTCCCACCTCGTTGATCCCGACTAATCGCCAACGCCCTTCTCTCCTGCAGGTGACTCACGTTCTTCAGGAGGATCTGGGCGTTCTCTCCGCGCTGCCCGGTGACACTTTCACGCTCTTCCAGCTCCTCGCCTCTGACCTCCTCTCCTGGACGGGAACAGCGGGAGATATGCTGCTCGGCGTAGGGGAGACCTGCTTCTCCAGCGGTTACTACTGTGCCTCCTCCATGGCGGAGGCCCTGCTGACCAGCTGCCAGACCGGGTTGACGGGCGTGGGCACCCTGGCCGGGGACACGGTGGGGATCTTTGGTGGCGCGCTGGATAATGGTTGGTGGGTGACTAAGTTCTTTGGCGGGAGGCTGTGGGAGCAGACTGAAGGCTACGTGGGCACCGTGGTGTCGGAGATGGGGGGTCAAGCTCAGGCTGTGGGTGGCGGACTGGGCAGGCTGGCCTGGAGAGGTGGGAGTGGAGTGGGCAATGTGTTCAGGATGGGTGGGAATTTTATAATGGGGATGTTAGATGTGGTTCTTGGTGCGGTAAGAGAGGGGTTTGGGCGGGAGTCGGAATAAAGGATGAGGGGATTAGACAAAGCCATGAATAAAGTGTCTTCATTCAGTTTTTTTTTATTTTCTATTTTTGTTTTGCACCCGGTGGCTTGAGAAATCAAACGTTGATGTCATTTGATCTGCCTTAGAGTTTTCAGATTTTTGTCTTTGTAAATGTAAAGAGTTTGAAAGGTCGCACACTGTTGCTACAGATCACTGTGGAAAGCTGTCGGTCCAAATACGCCGCTGCACCTGAGAGGCCCGACTCACAAAAAACACACACTGTGCACTAAACTTTGGGATGGAAATGCTCAACTCAACTCCTGCGTCTGACTTTAGCCCCTGTAAAGCTGAATAAAGGAGAATGCTTGATTACAATCCTAGCGTGTACTACTTGTTCTGTTTTTTGTTTATCTATCTATCAGAGAGAGAGATCTATATATAGATATCTATATAGATATGTATAATTGAAACATAAAAGCAGAATATAACACAAAGACCTGTTTCACTTAATAGCCACTAATTTTGTATGCCAGTTTAATCCTTAGTGGGCTGTTTGTCTTCAGCTGTCATTGGACGAGAAGGGGAGCATGTCCTGGACTGATAACCAGTCATCACAGCAAAGCACAGATACACTAAGGATAAGTTCAGACTGGCCTGTAAACCTGACATGCATGTTCTTTAAGGAAGTTGGGAGGAGAGAACCCAAAAATCCAAGGGGGAAAATGTGTTGTCCATGCAGAAAGGCCACTGCCAGGGATTCCTAATGTGAGGCAACTGTGCCACCATGCAGCTGTTTATAACTACGGGGAGGAGATGCCAGGGCAGACCTAGGCTGGAAGAGATACAGTACGTTGCTGAACTTTTATAATCAATTTTAATACCATTATTTTTGCACTATAAACATGGTTGAACATTTTTCTGCACACTTTTTTTTTAAAAAACTGCTTTTCTCCTGCATTGTTACATGCTTATCACTGCTGCACTAAATTAATGTTATTAAATTTCAATTGCAATCTCATTACATTGTCGTAAGATGTATGCAACGATATTTCGTTTTGCATGCACTCTATGCATACAAAATGACAGTAAAGTTTGTCTAAGATTAAGCATAGTCCCTCCAACAAGTTCTGGGCTTGCCCACAGGGAGGAGATCCTGGGGCAGACACTGCTTATTAGAGGGAAAATTGGATATCTGGGCTTTCTCTCTGCACTTACCTGTTTGATATTTAAAATGAGTGAAATGTAATTGTTTGTATTGCAGTTAAAGATTTCTGAAGCTCTATGAAAAGATAGAAACATTAAAACACTACAATACCCGTTTGTGACAGGGAACGATCACTGGAAATATTCTCTCTCAAGAAAGATTTATCCCTAAACATACTGCATTTATGAGATTTTTTTTTCCATCTCGACAACACATTACATTTTATAAGATATATGCTGTAGATAAATACATGTTTCCTTGCGCAACGATAAAGTACTGAATTATACAAAACAAGCAATGTAAGAACATGAGAAGAATCTATGAAAAAAAAGGACAGTAGAACTTATTAAAAAGCTGTTTGAGAAAAAAAATCATTAATATTCATTTTTATTATCTTTTGCCGATAGACATTTCTAAAGACTACTATTATTACTTCGGATTTCTATTTGTATGTTTTATTTGTGTTTTATTTTACCGGAAGCTGTCGTCACATTGCATCAGACGGCGGCGCATGCGCAGAAGACTGAGAGGACTCATGCGGTGTATGCTATCGAGCGTCTCTCTGTCCCATTCAAAGGTATCTGCTGCTTTTCTCAGAGAGCCTCTTTAGAAAAAGCGCTTGGGATTCGTTTTATTGCAGCGAGTTAGACGCTTTAGCAGTGCAGACAAAAACCCAGATAACAGCAACAAGAGTAAAACTTTACTTTGACCGAGAAGCTAAAGCTAATTAGCCTGCCTGGCAAGACTTCCCTGTTGACAGGTGGTGGCATAGAGGAGCTTTAAAGCATAGAGAAACTGTTAATACAGCTGATAAGCTGGTAAAACCGCCATGTTTTCCTGCTGTCTGTCGGGGCAGTATTGTGTTTAAACAATGTTTTAAAATAAACTAGTTAATTTGAAAGTTAGTACAAGCTTAGCTTCATTCTAAGTCCATAAACAGATTCAGGATAAACTGGATATACCGGTGCTGTCGCTGGTCAGCTGTGCTACTTTAACAGGAAATTAACAATAAAAACTTTCACTGGAAATGTTATGATTATATGTTGTGTAAACACTGAGCTCCTGGTAACCCTGTGTCTCCTCCAGAGATGGCCACCCTCTACGTGTCCCCTCACCCCGATGACTTCAGGAGCCTCCTGGCTCTCATCGCTGCAGAGTTCTCTCCATCATCCCGTCCTCGGATCGTCACGGAGGATCCACCGGCTGCCCTGAAGGCCCGGTCCAGACCAGCCCTGGTCCTGGCAGCTGCTGGGGACGGGGACTCTGTCCTGAGCGGGGCCAGCGCTGTGGCCTGGTACTTGGCTGCTCAGGGGAAGAGGGCCGGGCTGGACCCAAAGCAACAGAGCCAGGTGTGGCAGTGGCTCAGCTTCGCAGACAACGAGCTCACCCCCGTTTCCTGTGCCGTGGTCTTCCCTCTGATGGGAGTCATGGCCGTAGATAAAAAGGTAACTTGTCATTCCTCTTTAACTTTTTTTTTGTAACGTTTTGTTATGTTACAACCACAAACCTTTGGGACTTACTGTTATAGACTATCAGTATCAAAATAAGCCTTAACACGGGGACATCCATATCTATCTATCTATCTATCTATCTATCTATCTATCTATCTATCTATCTATATAACCCTAATATTTGTCACAGTTACAGCTGCAAATCTCAAGGGCAGTCGGGTCAGATGGCGACTGCCTGTTAGCATCGTGTCTAATAATAGCTCCTTGCTCCTGTTCCTCTACCTTTCCTGTGGTCAACAATAAGAATGCCATCGTTGTGAGGAGAGGAGGTTCGGACTGCTGTGCTGATTTCAGACGGCCTTTAACTCCCGACGTCATTATTAACAATAATAATAATAATAATAATTGAACTTTATTGATCTCACAATGGAGAAATTCACTTCGGCATCTTAACCCATCCCCTTGGGGAGCAGTGGGCTGCCACTGTGCGGCGCTTGGGGAGCAATTGTGGGTTAAGGGTCTTGCTCAGGGACCCAGAATGGCAGCTTGTGGGAGTTGAACTCAGAACCTCTGGGACAGAAGCTCTGTGGTCTAACCACTAGGCCACCACTCCTTGACGGGACGGAAACACTTATGGATGATTCTAGTAAAATCCAGGCCGACAGCCTTTACGAAAATGAACTACAAAGTGTAGTTCTCTCTTCTCCCAGGACATTTTTGTTAATTTCCGTGAGATGGGCTGTGCTTATACGTCATGTCACGCTAAGGATTGTGGGATTTCCTTATGGCACCTGATCGCCGGTGAGGAAGATCGCCAGGTTCCTATGATAGGAAGCATTCTGGCTCCTTTTCCTACCTCCTTCCCTACTGACAGCACTGTCCGGACAGCACTTATCATGGCGACCGCTGACGCACTTCCACTTTGCCTAGAGGGTCCTAACCCAACAGAGGTGTGCGGATGGAGCCTTTGTGACAGATTCTCAACTGGACTGAGACCATTAGGCGAAACTAGCCAGTTGCCCTGGGCCCCCAAGTTACTGGGGGCCCCGATTATCCAGCCAGGCTTTGATATTGATGATGTTCCACCAGACTGAGAGAGTCCAGCATCATCCACTCTGCTGGTAAGCAGTCAGCACAGTGTACTTCCTGAAGATGACCCAGCTCTGGCCAATCAGCTGTCTGATCGTCCATGCTGCTCAATAGTACTGAGAGGACCGCTCCAGGTGAAGAACAGGATCTTGCCAAGAAATGGAGACGGGCGCAGATTTACTTCCAGCTATTATTTCATTCAAATAAAAAATGGAGAACAGATAAGCAGATCATGGCTTGTCTACTAGAAAAAGGGACAAAAGAAAACATAGAGGAAAACAACAAGAGAAGGATAAGAGAGGGACAAAAGGTAGAAAAAATAATGTATATCTATTCAATTAAAATTTCTGTATCTGTATAATGGGTCTGTTATGTGTTGTCTTAACAATTCAGAGGGCCCCATGCCTTTCTTTCCCTAGGGCCTTAAATTTCCTAAATCCGCCCCTGACGTGGCGTCCTGGTTCATTCTAACACACGAACATTGATTTTAGACCCTTTCGCCGTAGCTCTGGCTGTATGTTTAGGGTTGTCGTCCTGCAGGAAGGTGAACTTCTGCCCCAGTCCAACGTTATTTGCAGCCTCTAAAAGATTTTCTTGCAGGACTGCACCATTTTTTTTTTTTTTTGCTCCGTCCATTTTCCTATGAAGGTTTTGAACGGGTACCAGCTTTCCTACCACTACTTAGGGGGGAAAAAAAGCATCCTGACACCATAATGCTACCAACAGGTTTCACGGTGGAGGTGTTCAGTTTTGGTCTCATCTGATCAGAGAACCTTTAACATTTGTGCTGTGTCCCCAAAATACAAACACGTCTTCTAACTTTATCGGCCCTCTTCCATAAACCTGGATCTGTGGAGTGCATGACTAACTTCTTTTGTCCTGTCGACCGTTTCTCCGACCAGCGCCGTAAATGTCTGCAGCTCCTCCAGCGTTACAACTCACTGTTCGCTGCTTCTCTTAACGCTCCCCTTGCCTCCCCTGTGACCTTATGTGGTTAGCGATGTGGGGGTAGATGTCTAGATTATTTTCTAGCCTGTTTTCAGATGATGGATTGCTCCTTTTTTTTTTTTTTGCTCCATCAAACAAAAGCCCCATATATTGATGGTTCTGGTGAGAAGAAATGTTGAAGGGATATGAAACAAAGTTGGCAAGACACAGGATGAGAGTATTTTTTTTTCTCATTTCTTTGTCTGAACGCTGTGCATTTTCAGGTCCAGCAGAGTTCCCGGGCAGAGCTGATGCGGGTTCTGAAGGTTCTGGATCAGGCCTTGGCGCCGAGAACCTACCTGGTGGGAGAGAGCGTCACTCTGGCCGACGTGGCTGTTGCTGCCGCCGTTCTTCTGCCGTTTAAATATGTACGTGTGCCGCGCGCCACCGCCGATCACAAAGTTTTCTCCACAGCCGGTCTGGCGTCTTTGGGTTTGATTTATTTATTTGTGTTTGCAGGCGCTGGAGCCTTCAGACAGGAAGGCGGTGACCAATGTGACCAGGTGGTTCACAACCTGCGTTAACCAGCCACAGTTCCTGAAGGTGCTGGGGGAGGTCGCTCTCTGTGAGAAGGTGGGGCCGGTAACCGCAGCGCCGAAAGCTGCCGGAAAAGCTGCAAACGTCAGCGCAGCTGTGGACGCCAGCAGCTCGCCGGCTAACGGTAAACCTGCTCTCCTGTGAGCGTTTGGAAATATGTGAGGAATGTGGCGAGATCTTCAGCAATCCTACGCCTTAATGCCGTTTTTTACTTAATTTTCACCTGCAGGGCCACCAAAGACAGAAGCGCAGCTGAAAAAGGAGGCAAAGAAGAAAGAGAAGCTGGAGAAGTTCCAACAGAAGAAGGAAATGGAGGCAAAGAAGAAGACGCAGCCTCCAGCAGAGGCACGAGAGAAAACCACCTTTTATCAATTCAATTCAATTCGATTTTATTTATATAGCGCCAATTCATGAAACATGTCATCTCAAGGCACTTTACAAAGTCATCAGATTATACAGATTGGTCAAACATTTCCTATATAAGGGAACCAGTTGATTGCATCAAAGTCCCGACAAGCAGGATTCACTCCTGGAGAAGCGTAGAGCTACAGGAAGAGTCGTCTGCATTGTCCATGGCTTTGCTGCAATCCCTCATACTGAGCGGAAAGTTTCTGTTTTTTTTAAAGCGTCAAATGGATTACCGTCACACAAATGATTTGAGTGATTTTAATTTTGTCCCTTTTCTGCATTTGTCTTCAAGAAAAAGGCCAAACCGGAGAAGAAAGAGCTTGGAGTGATTACGTACAACATTCCTACAACTCCCGGGGAAAAAAAAGGTAGTGTGAGCATCACACCTGGGAGTCCTTCATTTTTATTTCCTTCTTTTGTGTTAAATTGATACTTGGAAGAGATTAAATTAATAATTTTAAAGATTTTTTTTTACTGTTTACATTGAAGATATAAATAGAAACACTGAAGGGTTAACAGCTTAATGCGGTTTATAACTAAACGCTTCCATTGTTTACATACTGTGAGTATTTTTCTTCAAGTCAGAGTTTATAACCATCCTAAAAGGTAGTTTTAGGTTGTCACAACAACAACAACACAAAATAGGTTCCCTCTTTATTGTTTAATATATTTGGCATTGCAAGCTTGAAGACTCCTCATGGCCTGATTGCCCATATAGTAATTTTGGGCTCCTATTAATGCATTTGAATCTGATTTTGGTTTTTAAAGGGAAATAATACAGCAAAAAAACGTACAAACTGGAATTTTTTTGTGGATTAGGTTTTTTTTTTTTTTTTTTTTTTTTACAGTCCACTCTATTCACATAAAATACATCAACCTGTTATTAATAATTGGATATATACCCTAAGCTAGATGCAGAGAAGCTACCTGCTTTCTATAGCTGTCGACCACCTTCTGGGATTTTCCTGGCTGGACACTTAAAGCTAGAGTTGGCGATTATTCTGGAAGTTTCCCCAAGTCCATTTTGGAATAACTGTGCATGCGCTAGACCAGATTTTCTGCTCCTCAGTGGGATCGCGTGAAAAAAATCTCCCTAATCCACTTCCACTGAGGCCTTCCTCTTCCTCTCATACACTACAAAAACTGAAAACAGTAAAATGTTCTTAAAATAAGTGTATTTTTCCTTGATTTGAGCAGGTAAACAAGATGATCTGCCAATAGAATAAGATTTTTGCACTTAAAATAGGAATAATTCATCTCTATCATCTTATTTCAAGTGCAGTATATGTAATTATCTTATTTTAGGGGTCAAAATACTCATTCCACTGGCAGATAATCTTATTTACCTGCTCAAATCTAGGACAAAAACAATTAATTTAAGAACATTTCACTTATTTTTAGATCAGTCTTTGCAGTGTAAGCTTGTACGTGGTCCACTTCTTGCGACTCTCAGCCATGTTCGAAGTCTACGGTGAGAGCAGCGGAGCTACAAGGAACGGCTAACACCGAAGCTAACCGCTAAGCTAACCGCTAAGCTAGCCAGATACATGAACACTAGAAGTGCGCATGTGCAGCTAGGAAGCAGGAACTAACAAGGAACGAGCACGCAGACTGGCGTTACACTGCAAAAACGGAACTAAAAATAAGTAACATTTTCTTAAAATTAGTGTATCTGTCCTTGATTTGAGCAGGTAAATAAGATGATTTGCCAATAGAATAAGATTTTTGCACCTAAAATAGGAACAATTCATCTCCATCATCTTATTTCAAGTACAGGATGTCTGATTATCTTAATTTAGGGGTCAAAATACTCATTCCATTGGCAAATGATCATATTTACCTGCTCAGATCAAGGACAAAAACACTTATGTTTAAGAATATTTTGCTTATTTTTAGATCCATTTTTGCAGTGTACGCGAACTTGCCAGAATGATTGGCATGTGGGACAACCAATAGAAAAGATGATAACCCCAGAACATGAGGGAGAGAGGGAGGTGAGGGCAGGAACAAAACTGTGTTGTGTACATGATCTTCACTTGTTGTTCCTCTTTTTTACGCTATACAATTTGAGTTATTTTTGCTGCAGGCCTAAAAACAGCTTCTCTGCGTCCTTTTAGACGTCATCAGTGCGCTTCCCGACGCGTACAGCCCTCAGTACGTGGAGGCTGCCTGGTACTCTTGGTGGGAGAAGCAGGGCTTTTTCAAACCCGAGTATGGGGTAAGTGAATCCCCTCTCCTTCGTTTAGTCCACCTCTGGATCAGAACGTTTAAGGAATAACTCCAATCGCTGACTGTGTTTGTTTTTTTCGTTGTTTTTCCAGAGGGAAAGCATCAGTAAGCCAAACCCTCGTGGCATCTTCATGATGTGCATCCCTCCTCCAAACGTGACTGGATCTCTTCACCTGGGCCATGCTCTCACCAACGCCATCCAGGATTGTCTGACTAGATGGTATTTTTAACGTCATTGCTCAGTAACCGGAAACTCAAAAGCAGTATCGGAGTGAGATTTAAACGCGTTTTGGGGATTTTAATGTTCGCGGGAGCTGATGAAGCTCTTCCCGTGTTTGCAGGCACAGGATGCGGGGGGAAACCACCCTGTGGAACCCGGGCTGCGACCACGCCGGCATCGCCACACAAGTGGTGGTGGAGAAGAAGCTGAAGAGAGAGCGGGGTCTGAGCCGCCACGATCTGGGCAGGGAGAACTTCATCCAGGAAGTCTGGAAATGGAAGAACGAGTGAGTCTGAAGAGCAGCAGAAAAAGCAGTCAAAAGCTACTTTTTAAACCCGAGATTCAAAGGAAGTTTCTCCTTTGGTAGGAAGGGAGACCGCATTTACCACCAGCTGAAGAAGCTGGGCTCCTCCCTGGACTGGGACAGAGCGTGCTTCACTATGGACCAGAAACTGTCCTATGCCGTGCAGGAGGCCTTCATCCGCATGCATGATGAGGGCGTGATTTACCGGAGCAAGAGGCTCGTCAACTGGTCCTGCACGCTCAACTCCGCCATCTCTGACATAGAGGCGAGTTTCAACAATATCCCATTTTCTCTGGCCTTTAAACTGTTGCTGATGCCCCCAAAACAGCGAGGAGGCTTCTAACCAGATGTTTGCACACTGTATAAAAAGATAAATAGCTTTTTTTTCCCCCTCACTGTGGCATTAAAACAGTTTTTCTTTTTCCTGTTTTCAGATCAGTTAGTCACCAAAATAATTTCTAATTGCTAAATTCCATAATAATGAGACTTTTTGTCGCTTTCTTCAGATTCAGAAAATTTGTAATCACTAAGACTACTTTAAATTTGAATAATTTGGAAGCCCAGATATGAGCTTCTGATTGGTTCATTTATCCACATTTAGTCAAATACAGGCGCACAAGTCGATATATATTTAAATAGAACGCCTAACAAAAAACCTCTGCTTCCTTCTTTAACATCCAAAGAAAAAAAATTAAGGGCGCAAACATCCAGATACCTGTAGTGTCCGTATTCATCCGTTTGAACAATTACATGCAAGTACGAACAGCCTGGTTATGTCCAGTTATAACACAGATGAGGCAGGAGATCATTTCTGCGTTCAGTTAATGTGTTTAGGTGCAAAATGTAACCCTGAAAAATTACAAACTAAAGACCTTGTATAGGTTCTGGCTGAAGCTGGGAGGAGAGTGTCGTCATTCACAAGGAAACTAGTCCTGTTCTAACATAAAATAAGCACTGGACAAAGAATAAGAACATAAAAACCAGCATAAAAAGGCAGATTACAGTCTGTAAATGCACTAAGAGACAATTGTCTTTGTCTGATTAAACTTAAACTCAAGTGTTTTAGCTATGATGACCATAATGTAAGTCTGAGAAGTACGGTGGTGGCAGCATCATGCTGTGTGGCTGTTTTTCTGCTAGAGGGACTGGTGCACCTCACAAAATAGACGACATTATGAGGAAAAAAAACATAATTTGGAAATATTAAAGCGTCATATTAAGACTACGGGAAGTAGAAGCCTTGGTTCAAACAGGTCTTGGAAAACAATGTAAAAAAAACTCCACTTTGTTGTCAATTTAATGACAGGAAAAATAGATTTTAGAAAAATATAATTGTTACTTTAGTTTCCCTCTGTTGTGAGGAAAAAACAGTTGAAATCTGCGTTTGCTATTACAACTATATTTAAAAAAACATTGATTGGTTCTTTATCTTTTTTAAAAGCTATCGCAGAGCGTCTGAGGAGCAAATGTGTTAATCCCCCCTGCTGAGTGGATTATCTCCCAGAAATGTTATTGTCAATTATAAGCCTTTAAATGTCATTGAAATCTACTGTCCTACAGTCTTATTAAAAAAAAATTGCACCATCATGGAAGCCAAACATGACAATTTTTATGACTAAAGTACATTTCTGTGTGGAAAAAGTGAACATTGAATTTGACTTTGTGAAGTGCCTTGAGATAACATGTTTCATGAATTGGTGCTATATAAATAAAATCTAATTGAATTGAACATATATCTTCCCCTTGGAGGCCAGATTAGAGGCGACAACTTTAGTTTTCTCTGCTGTCGGCCTGTAATTATTTGATTTTTGGAGGAAATATTTTCGACATTCCGAGAAAAAAATTCCTTTTTCAGTTTATGTGATCTTTATTTAACTAAAAATTGCTTGCTGATTAATTAAAGTAGCAGCTGTTAGTGGCAGCTCTAATTTTAAATGTTAATCCAATCAGCGGCCTTTTGATTTACGGCTCAGCTTCAAACTGAACTGTCCACATGATTGTTCGGCTTATGCTGCCTATATTCACACACCTCAGTTTTCACCAGTCTGAGTATTATGTTAATTAAAAGTACCGTCCATCTCTAAATGTGTGTCTGGATGAATTTGAGAGATTTTGACGAGAAGGAAATCACAACCATAACACCAAAACTGACGAGTTTCCACTTATATGCATTAGTGGACATAAAAATAATTTTTTTATATATGATTTGTGTGAAACACTTCTTTTTATTTCATTTTCTTGCACAAGAAATCTAATGTAAGTTAAAAGCAGGCTGACAGTAAAGTTGATTTCCATCCCTTAATTTATAGCAGCAGCAGGTTCTGCTCAGAATGTGCAATAAAACAACAACTGATGATACAAACGACAACATTTTCACCCCCAGTTCATGACTTCCTCCAGCTAATTCATCTTTAGTTTACTGTTTAAAGGCAGCGCAGTCTCATCCCTGTCTGCCTTCATGCTTGTTTGGCTCTGTTAGCCATTTCATTCATTAATAATTGGATATATTTCCCTAAGCAAGATGCAGAGATGCTACCTGCTTTCTGTAGCCGTCGACCACCTTCTGGGATTTTTCTGGCTGGACACTTAAAGCTAGAGTTTATTAGTTGGCGTTTCTGTAATGAAGTCCCTGAAATCATCTCTAGGATCTTTCAGGTAAACAGGAATTATGTTACATTTATTTCAAACTTTAATCTGACAAGCTGAGATAGGTAGAAAAAAGCTCCTGGTGTTAGTTTTGTTAATTTAGCGACATCTTGGCCCATTTTTTATTTATTTTTTACAACTGCGATGAATCCCAAATATGTGTCTCTTCCTCTATTGCTCAGTTTCTGCTGTTTTCTTGTACAGTTATAAAACCTTTGTTTCCTCATATGTTCACGTCATAATTCAGACTTTTGATTAACTTGAAACCAACCAGTTTTAATGAACTCTGCCATGTCATATGAGAGAAGTGGTCAAATATCCAGACCACAGAAAACAGGAAGTCTGGGTTACATATAACCAAATATAACCCGACCAACCACACACATGCACACACGCACACATGCACAATATTCCAGATTATAGATTTAAAATTAATTGAAATGAATCCACATCTAAAAGCCCAGAGTGATTCTGACCTTCGTTTCCTTTTTGATGGATTTATGTAAATCTGTGACCAGAGCTGTAAAATGTACATATCCAGACAAATGGAAACTTAGTAGCAACGAGTCCATTTAGTCAGTCCTGGTCACAATGTTCTCCCTTCATTAAACCTTGAATATTTGTCTTCCAGGTGGATAAGAAGGAGCTGAGCGGCAGAACTCTGCTCCCTGTGCCCGGCTACAAGGAGAAAGTAGAGTTCGGCGTCTTGGTGTCGTTTGCTTACAAGGTGGATGGATCAGGTACATGAAGCGCAGCAGAACAGATGATTTTAGCTAAGACGCTGCGTCCCACGTTCGGTAAATTTCCTGAACTCTGTGTTCTTCAGACGAGGAGGTGATCGTGGCCACCACCCGTATTGAGACGATGCTGGGCGACACGGCGGTGGCCGTCCACCCGGCTGACCCCAGGTACCAGCATCTGAAGGGCAAAATGGTGCTGCACCCCTTCTGCGAGCGCAGGATGCCGATAGTCTTCGACGACTTTGTGGACATGAATTTCGGAACGGGTTAAGTTTGGTCACGCGAAAGGGAACAGAAGCGATCACTAAGTTGTTCAGCCGGCTCCTTCTGCTTATTACAGACGTCCTTTTCTGTCCCTCTCCGCCCTCTGTGTCCAGGTGCTGTCAAAATCACCCCGGCTCACGACCATAATGACTACGAGGTCGGAGAGAGACACAATCTGGCCTTCATCAACATCTTGGATGAGAATGGGCTGCTCATTAACGTGCCTCCTCCCTTCCTGGTATAGTGTCTCATTAGCTCCCTTCCTCCTGCAGTGAGGGCATCCTCACCGTGACACTCAGACTCCGCTTTGCTCAGGGAGGCCATTTTATCTCAGACTTCTCGTCACCTCTTGTCTCTCCCAAAGGGCATGAAGCGATTCGAGGCCAGAACCGCCGTCCTTCAGGCGCTCAAGGACAGAGGCCAGTTCAAAGAGATCAAAGACAACCCCATGGTTGTGCCAGTCTGCAGGTAGACCCCCCCCCCCCCAATGCTCTGAGCACAGGCTACTTATTTAGAGATTTATTTCTCCCATTTAGGATTATTTTCTAAGCCGTGCCGTGTTCTCCCCCTTCGTCAGCCGTTCAAAGGACATCGTGGAGCCGCTGCTGAAGCCTCAGTGGTACGTGAACTGCAGAGATATGGGCAAGCAGGCCGCAGACGTTGTGAGAGAAGGCCGGCTCAAGATCATCCCCGAGCACCACCTGAAGACGTGGTTCAACTGGATGGACAACATCAGGTAGATCTCTCTCGACTGTTTCAGCGTTAAAACCCAGAGATGGAAAAAGGGTTCAGTGGACAACAAAATCTGCAAAAAGCTCTTAAAATACCAGATTTTTGTGATTTATTTATTTGTTTCTCCTAATTTAATGGGTCCTGCAACCTGTACAATAGAATTAAGTGACAAGCTGATGTCTTGTAGCGGGAAAAGCTGAACTTAATGTGGTATTGTACGTTTGCACGCCCTAAAACCAGTACTTTACTGAAGAACCTTTTGATTTTTATGACAGGAGTCCGTCTTTTTTCGGGCTGGAGTCTGTCAATTCGTCTTGACTTGACAATATTTACCCACTTTATTTATATGCTTTCCAAAAAAAAAAAAAAAATAAATCACTCAAGACCTGTCAGATTGCAAAGGTATCTCCTGTGCACAACTCTCTACAGATCACCCCAAACGTGTTCATCTGAATCTGTTTTTCCTCATGAGCATTTTAGCAGAAACCTGGAGGTTTTGAGCCAAAACTGGGCTCGAGCTATCTGAAGAAAAACCACCCCAAACCACAATGCTTACAGGAATTCAACTGATTTTATTCATTTGCCCCAATTTGCAACGGTGTCTCGGGAAGCTTTACAAGTCGAGCAGATCCAGTGTATCAACAGAAATATGTTTTAGATCACAATTCAAATACATACAATCCAATTTGCTGCAAACCAACCCAGGAGGTTTGCAGCAATCCCGCCTTGGGAGCATTCACATGGCACTAGTGAACAGGAATGACTTTTGTTTTACAGGAAGAAACCTGCAGAACCTGACTGGCCGTTGGCAAAGACTCAGCAGACACACAAAAAAAACCCACAAAATCGCTAGTTCTGAATCTTTCTATGAGGAAGAAAAAAAAAACAAGAGTTAGTGGCAACTGGAGCTCTGTTAGTGGAATCTGCGGAAATAAAAACAATACACAGGAGCACAAGGCAAAGCTTATATTCTGTAGCTCGAGAACATGGAAGTTATTGGCAGCAACGTCTCAACTGATGGCCGCATACAGGAAGGCGTCACGGCTAAACAACGATAGGCAGGGTGTACCTGTACAAAGTTAACTGCACCATTAAGTGTAAATAATGAATAAAAGGAGAGTAGGAGGAGAAAGTAGCCAAGATAGGAAAGATGTTCAGTGTGTCTGCTAACAGCCAAAGCCTATAGCGGCATAATTACAGGAGCAGCTCTAGATAACCTAAGCCTAGTGAGTTTATAGGGACGTTTTAAGCCTGGTCTTAGAAGTAAACTGGGTCTTTGGTTCCATGGAGGAGAATCTGCCTCGTGTTTTGCTGTCGGAAACTCCAGGAACAAACCAGAAACCTCCAGTCTTCTCTAGGAACATATGGGGCAATCAAACCTCAGATGCATGATGGAGCTTGATTGTTAAGAGCTTTGTGTTTATTTTAGGTCTGTTAACTCGGACCACTTGTAGTTTTCAGGATTTTCTGAAATGTGAATTTGAAAGTCAGAAACAAGAAACTTTTACAAGGAAAAAGATGCAGATTTTTTTTTTTTTTTGCTTCAAAAAAATTGCCCACAAATAGTTTTTGTTTCAAAAATCTCTCCTGCGTTCCCCGTCTTTGTGTTTTTCAGAGACTGGTGTATCTCCCGGCAGCTGTGGTGGGGTCACCGGATTCCTGCGTATTTCGTCACTGTGAACGATCCAGCTGTGAAGCCCGGCGAGGTAAGCTGACATCCATCACTTGCTTCTGCCCCAGAGAGTTTTAGATGACAGTAAAAGCCATTTGCATCAGTGTTGAGCATATCTTACAGTTTTTATCCCCCCCCTCTGTCTCCAGGACATGGATGGTCATTACTGGGTGAGTGGCAGATCAGAGGAGGAGGCCAAAGAAAAAGCAGCGAAGCGCTTCAACGTGTCCGTGGACAAAATTTCCCTCAGACAGGGTGAGATTTACTGGACTAGCATGTTCTGTACCACAGCTGTCGAGCCTGTAATCAGTCTGATGACTTCAACGTATGCAAGCACACAGTTTGACTTAATTGAATCAATTAAAGCAATGATTCTAACAGATGAGGTAACCTTTTTCTTTGTTGTCGCCGCGTTTCAGACGAGGATGTTCTGGACACTTGGTTCTCGTCTGGCATTTTCCCCTTCTCTATTTTCGGATGGCCTAATGAGGTAAGACGCCGAGGTCGGCCGCCTTCTACCGATGCAAAATGCCACTGGAGCTGCAGTCGCTACTGCGCGGAGATAAAAAGCTGTAAAGCGCAGCCTGTAAACCGGGACTACCTTCACCTCAAATCTGGGTTCACCTGTAACTTTTATGAAGACAATAAACCGGCTCATGTCCACTTGATGAACCCGTCAGAGTAAACCTTTATAAAATGTGACTTTGAAGCCGCTGTTCTCTCGCCGTGTTGATACAGACCCAGGACCTGAGCGTGTTCTACCCCGGCACCTTGCTGGAGACGGGTCATGACATCCTGTTCTTCTGGGTGGCCCGCATGGTGATGATGGGCCTCAAGCTGACGGGAAAGCTGCCCTTCAAAGAGGTGAGAGCGCCGCCGGCTGTTCACCACCAAGCTGGAGGAACGGCCTCAGCCCCAAATGACGCCGTCGTTTCTCTACAGGTTTATTTGCACGCGGTGGTGCGGGACGCCCACGGAAGGAAGATGAGCAAGTCCCTCGGGAACGTCATCGACCCGCTGGATGTCATCGCCGGGATCTCCCTGGAGGTAACGCCCCAACACTCAGCTCAGTTCAGAAGAGAGGTGGTTTCGACATCATGGCATGTATGGGGAGCGGTCTGGCTGTCGACTTTAGTGTCTTCCTTGTAGGAGTAATTGAGGGAGGGGGATACTACTGAACAGTGTTGTAGTCAAGTCACTATGCCTCGAGTCCGAGTCCAGGTTCGAGTCTCCAGTGTTCAAGTCCGAGTCAAGTCCAAGTCATAAAAAAAAAAAATCCGAGTCGAGTCCTTATTGATCAAGTCGAGTCCAAGTTCCGCACTAAAGTAAGCATAGCCTACATGTTTTTAAACTAAAAAAAAAATTCACACTCCACCACATTGAACTATTAATTTAGATATTAAAATCATACACCAAATAATATTCTAATGACATATTAAAATTATAGCCTAATGATATAAAAAAAAGTCGAGTCTTTTTCTCAATTTCCGAGTCAGAATGATCTGAATGTAGGAGTCCGAGTCCAAGTTCGAGTCATCAGTGCTCAAGTCCAAGTCAAGTCACGAGTCTCTAAATTTAGCTAATGACTCGGACTCGAGTACTACGACACTGCTACTGAAAAATATTTTGTTTTTCCATCATCCATCCATTATCCTCCATCAATCCATTAGTCTGTCTGTCTGTAAATCCATCTTTCCCTTCACCCATCCGTCTATCGTCCAACTTTTCATCCCTGTGTCCTTCTGTATTTCCATCTTTCTGTCCGGCTGCCTTTCTTTTCATCCATCTGTCACCAGCTATCTCTCTACGTGACCATCAGTCCTGCCACTAGCCCATCCACTTCTTTTTTATTATTTTTATCCGTCTTTCCATCCATCCGAGTGTCACTGTTTGTTCATCCATCCGTCCTTCTGTAGGTTTAACATTTAAAGCCTGACCACTGGAAACATCAGCCGATACATTCAGGGAGGTTTAACATTTATACTTTAGAAATTGGCTGAAAAGGACCAAAAAACTCTGGAAACTAGAGTCTGGAAAATTCAGGAGTTTTGCCCATGAAAACAAATATGTAGAAACGCCCTCGGAAAGATGCAAGCAACTCCTTGCCTTTCTCTCCCAGTCGGTTTTTTTTTTTTTTTTTACATGTTCACAAGCTCCTTGGCCCCTTCGGAGCCTATATTCGTATAAAAAGCTTTATTAACCACCTCCTTCTGCTTCCAACAAGCTTTTATTGAACCCATCAATCTTTCCTGCAGTTATTCATCCAGCCGAAGCAGAACTGCCCTCTAGAGGGCGCTGCGTGACTTGAAGTAAACTGAACTTTGCCTTAATTGTCTTTATAAACTCTCAGCGTATGTTAAAGTTTTCCACCTTTGTTTCCGTTTTGCATAACTCTCAACACTAGGTGTCTGCAACCTTTACAATCCAGAGTCATTTTGCCCTCTGTCCAGCTAAGGCAACTTATACTTTTTGAAAAATATTTACTATATTCATCTTCTGTAAATTAGAAGATGCGGTCTGATGAGGATCGCTTGTCAGATGAAAATCACCTTTTGCCATTAAGTAGATGTTAAACGTACTTTTCATTAAGCCCACGTTTCTGTATTAGACACGTTTTTTTAATTGTTCTGATGGGATGTTGTTATCTAAAATGTTTTCATTAGCTGTAAGTGGAAAATAATCATAATTAACAGAAATAAAGGCTTGAAAATATTAGCTTGTATGCAATTAATTTATATTGCTTCAGTTAGTGTGGAAATTCAATTCAAAATGGTAAAACGGGCATTTATTGTTATATTTATACTGAAAAATATAAAGTGGTCCCCTACTCTAGGCATTTGAATATGAAACATTAACCTTGAAAAGTGGTCAAGATAAATGTTTATGTTAGTATTAAGAATTTACTTTTCACAGCTTATGTGCTAAGGTTGACTTTTTGACTTAGCAGCGTGTAAAAGTATTCAAACCCTTGTTGTTGTTTTTTCTTCCATTTTATGTAACATTACAGCCATTTACTTTCATGTATTTTCTTTTATGTGATTGGGAAAGATGCAGGCTTTATAAAATTTGGTAACAAGATTTTATTCAGGGGCATCAGATAAAAATCACAAATGCATGCTACATATTTCTGATTTATTAATTTTTTTGTAAAGAATATAAAAACCAATGCATCCTTTTCTTTCTGTCACTCATGCTATATTTTGTTTCGGTCTATTACATGAAATCCCAATAAAATATATTGAAATGGGTTATTGTAACGTTACTAAAGGGGACTGTTTTTTTTTTTTTTTTTGCAGTATATTTTGAGATTTTTTTGTCTGTTTTGCAAATACAGAAAAAAATATACATTTCTCTGACATTTAAAATATGCTCAGTTTATATATTTGTTTAGAGGCTTAATCTGCAGCGAGACAACTGTTTTTTTTATTTTATTTAAAGAGTGTGTATTTATCAATTTGTTATCAGTGAATCAAAAAAACAAAATACTGATGGTTAAAATGTTAACCCCAGTATTCGATGTGGTTAATTAAAGCTTAACATTCCCAGTTGAATATACAGCTATGTAAAAATCACTTTTTAGGTTCAGGTTTTTAACTTTCGACATAAAGAAGGAAGTCTGGAAAATTATTAGAATTTCAAGATTTTGTTTGAATTGATAAAATGGATTCATATTATTAAAATGAAGAAAGAGAATTGCTTCAGCTGATTCTTCATCCGTGCGTCCTGTAGGGTCTCCACGCCCAGCTGATAGACAGCAACTTGGATCCTGTCGAGGTGGAGAAGGCGAAGCAAGGCCAGAAGTCGGACTATCCAAGCGGCATCCCGGAGTGCGGCACGGATGCTCTCCGGTTTGCGTTGTGTGCCTACACCAGCCAAGGTATAATCCCTCGCCTGGTTTGCTTTATTCTCCCTTTGACACCCACCTGTTCATATCCTGTTTCTAAAAAGCAAAGAATCACAAGAACATCGTGGCTTCTAGACTAGGTAGACAAGTTTTTAAAGTCTGAGGTTACTAAATGATCATACGTGTCTTTCTGCTTCTCCCAGGGAGGGACATCAACCTGGATGTCAACCGCATCCTGGGGTATCGTTACTTCTGCAACAAACTGTGGAACGCTGTGAAGTTTGCCATGAAAACACTTGGAGACAAGTTTGTTCCGTCAGAAAAAGCCCAGGTGAGATCCTGAGACAGAGAGCACGAAGACAGGAGGCAGGTGGTGACTATAAATAAGCTTTACTGTTTATTACTGGAGCAGTGGCGCTTTTGTCTGTCTGTTTGCTCTCCTTGTAGATTCCTCCATGCTAAAGAGCTCATGCTGACTGTTTTCCATGGTTTCCTTCTCCTCAGCTGTCTGGAGAGGAGAGCGTGTCAGACAGGTGGATCCTGTCCAGACTGTGCGCTGCTGTGGCCCTCTGTGACGTCGGCTTCAAGGCCTACGATTTCCCAGCCATCACCACCGCCGTCTACAACTTCTGGCTCTATGAGCTCTGTGACGTCTACCTGGTAGGAACCGCTTTAGTCTGTATCGCCTGTCAGTAAAGATGTGCAAAAAGTGTTCATCTTTGGCTACAGTAGCAGGATCCCAGTTCAAACTATTTTAAATTTAAAATCTTTAACCCCTTAAGCCCAGAGGGTTTTAGGAGCAATTAAAATCAAATATTTGATATAAATCAAGAACTTCTCCAAATTTATAATGTGTAAATGTAAATTTTAGTTTTTCTGGGAGGCTAATGTATTAAAGAATATTTTCCAAGTGGGACCACTATTGCAAATGTCACCATGTCTGATTTATAGGTGAAAAAACAAAGAAAAAAAATCTAATTTTCTGAGCCTTTACCTAAATATTTTTTCAGAATAACTGCAAAACTACATGAAAACCCTTTTGAAAACATATGAGAAGCCTCAGACTTTGTATATCCACATCTTGGCTAGAACTGCAGCAAATCTGGACTGAATCAGCTGAAGCATATTTGTTTCACAAAGGTTTTAGTAGGCAGTGTGCCAGGCAGACCTGTGATTTTTGGCACAATTTAATCAAATTTGCTAAAACTGTGCCACATGTGTTTTTCACCTTTTTATAAAAAGGAAAGCAGATCAAATAAAAGTGCTGGTTTCCATTGCAGGACTCCTGAAAAAGCCTTTGGTAATAAGATGTACCCTGTGTTTCATCAACATGTAAATGAATAAAATGAAGAGAAAAACTCATATCTTCTTACAAAGCTTCTAGAGGTGCCAATCTACTCTGCATATCTATGATAGAAGTTGAGAGAGAAAAAAACAGCGCTGCAGAAAATTAAGTTCTCAATCACTCACGGCTGCAGCTCCGAGAAAGCCCGTAGGAACGCATAGCTGTAGTTTTGTAAGGTCTGTTACGCGGTGGGATTACTTCACCGGGACACATGGGACAAAGAAATGCTCTAGCTTTCCCAACGGACTTAAAGAGTTAATTTATTTCTTCCGTGGTTTGTACCCACGTATCCTTGCAGGGGCAAAAATGTTGATGCTTTCCGTGTGTGTGAACCGCTTGTGTGTTGAGTTAGTCGAATGCTGTGGATCATTATCCTGTTGAAAGACGCGATGTTGACCCATTTCCAGTTTTTTGCCCACCGATTCTTCCTTTTCACGCTGCCATGGGCGCTGACGAGGGAGAAAAACAAACCCACAGCATCACAGGTCCTCCAACCATGCTGAACAGTGGTGATCAAGGGCTTTTCCACAACTCCTTCCTGTTTTACACCAAACCCACTGAGATTTTTTGACTTGGTAAAGGGCCTTCAGATGATGTGTGTTGTGAATTGGCTCTATATAAACTAAATTGAATTGAATTGATGTTGTTAAAAACCTCAATTTGAGCCTCATGATCGAAGCACACATTTTCACATAAAGTCCCAGCAGAGTTGAAGAAATACTCTCATGTTTACAATTCTGGTTGACAGAAAAAGCGTTTTGTTTTCCCTGTGCATCACTCTCAGACAACTGATTGCCGGTGTAAAAAGCATCTAATGGTTGTTATGAGGATTCAGTGACTGCAGTTTTGTTTTTGGATACAAATATAAAGGTGTATCCAAGGTCCTTGTTCTCTTTGTTAAAAAAAAAGGTATTAACAGCAAGGATTTTGCTCTAAATATGTTTTAACCCTTGAATCAAGGTTGGATTTTTCTAGATTTTCCAGTAACGAATGATGATGCTGCCATAAAGCA